>NW_013861618.1:0-335 GCF_000517525.1 Limulus polyphemus
AGATTGTTGGTATTGTTTTAACAATGGCAGCTTGTTGGTATTGTTTTAACAATGGCAGCTTGTTGGTATTGGTTTAACAATAGCGGATTGTTCTTATAGTTTTAACAATAGCGGATTGTTCTTATAGTTTTAACAATGGCAGCTTGTTGGTATTGTTTTAACAATGGCGGATTGTTCTTATAGTTTTAAAAATGGCAGCTTGTTGGTATTGTTTTAACAATGGCGGATTGTTCTTATAGTTTTAACATGGCAGATTGTTGGTATAGTTTTAACAATGGCAGCTTGTTGGTATTGTTTTAACAATGGCGGATTGTTGGTATTGTTTTAACAATGGC
>NW_013861619.1:0-338 GCF_000517525.1 Limulus polyphemus
ACAGTACTAAAATCAGGGAATCATTTACAGTACTAAAATCTGGGAACCATTTACAGTACTAAAATCTGGGAACCATTTACAGTACTAAAATCTGGGAACCATTTACAGTACTAAAATCTGGGAACCATTTACAGTACTAAAATCTGGGAATCATTTACAGTACTAAAATCAGGGAATAAATTACAGTACTAAAATCTGGGAATCAATTACAGTACTAAAATCTGGGAATCATTTACAGTACTAAAATCAGGGAATCATTTACAGTACTAAAATCTGGGAACCATTTACAGTACTAAAATCTGGGAATCATTTACAGTACTAAAATCTGGGAATCATTT
>NW_013861620.1:0-338 GCF_000517525.1 Limulus polyphemus
GACGGGGATGCGAACTCGCGACCCGCAGATTGCGAGTCGAGCGTCCTAACCACCTGGCCATGCCGGGCATTTGAATAATGTAAAAACCTTAAGGAACATCATCAGTATACCAACACTTCAATTGCTTAGTCTGAAAATACGGTGGATGAATACGAACATGATAATAAAAATAAAAACGAACAGATATTGCATGTCTTCTAATATTTTTTGTTTAAGCGCAAAACTACACAAGGGTCTGCATGTATTATGGCCACTGCAGGGATCGAACCATAAATATAAGCGTTATAAGCCTACTGCTGAACCATCCAAAGAACGAGGGGCACACTTTCTAATATCAC
>NW_013861621.1:0-334 GCF_000517525.1 Limulus polyphemus
GCCACACGCACACAACCAGGATACTTTTTGGAACTCCCTCATTGTGGTTTGTACCTATGTGTTATGTGTTTCACTCATATTGCTTTATGTATGGCCCTTTTTACACAGTAAAATATTTAGACGTGCTGTATTATCTATACTGAGTCAACTACAACACTGTGGTAAACGACTACCCCAACATAACCTTATAAGTGTGAAGTTGGTTTGAATTTCGCGCAAAGCTACACGAGAGCTATCTGCGCTAACCGTCCCTAAGTTAGCAGTGAAAGACTAGAGGGAAGAAAGCTAGTCATCACCACCCACCGCTAACTCTTGGGCTACTATTTTACCAACG
>NW_013861622.1:0-336 GCF_000517525.1 Limulus polyphemus
GGAAAAATTAGTTGGGGGTGCTTAACTTTTTTCCAGGTGTATATATATGAGACTAATGTCCGTTCATCCGCAAAACTCCTACCACAGTTCCAATTTGGATGAAACTTCGCACAAGTTTTCAACATCATACATAAGGGAAAGTTCCTTACAGTTGGGTCTCATAAAAAGTTTATTTAATGCATGTGTCCACTTTGTTTTAAGAAATAAGTCAACAACAGCTTTTATTGCACCAAAATGAAAAATGTTATAAAATAGACCCCCGCTTAAGTTAAAATATAATAGGACCTTATTTTATAGCATTTTTTTCCTAAATCGCTTCTTTTAATAAATAAATTT
>NW_013861623.1:0-337 GCF_000517525.1 Limulus polyphemus
CAGGTACCTGATGATGACAAAACCTTGTCGAAACGTTGTACATTTGCTGTCATGTTAAAGTTATATTAAAGTTTTTCTTCATTACCCATTTAAGCCGTCTCCAGCCATTATTAGTCTCAAAGTGGGTTCCTCGTCATCGAAGTTGATGGAAATGTCATCAGATAGCAAGAAATTCTTTAATATGTAAATTGTATTATAGTGAACCCGTTTTAATTTACAGTTGATGGAAATGTTGTCATCAGATAGCAAGAAATTCTTTAATATGTAAATTGTATTATAGTGAACCCGTTTTAATTTACAGTTGATGGAAATGTTGTCATCAGATAGCAAGAAATTC
>NW_013861624.1:0-337 GCF_000517525.1 Limulus polyphemus
AATGTGAAACACGATGGACCCAACAAACCTTCATGCCACATTTCATGAAGATCCATCAACAGGAGGCAAAGTAGTGGTAAAGAACGCAAAAACGTCCATAAAAACCGCAAAATACAAAACTGAAAATTTGTACGTATTTTCCGCATGTATCTGATGAGCCATCATACCAATTTTGGTGAATATCCATCCACACCCTGCGAAATAGTTACATGGACATACAACAGACAGTACTATTATATTTATATAGATTTGTGTGTACTTTTATAAACAAATTACTTTGTAAGTTGGCCTACAGATGGCAGCACGTTATCAAATATATATACAGATACACACATTT
>NW_013861625.1:0-393 GCF_000517525.1 Limulus polyphemus
TTATTTTAATTTGAAAGCTTTTGTAAGTGTCAACTCGTTAAGGGCAATTTCTATTATTTTAACATCAAAGCTTTTGTAAGTGTCAGCTCGTTAAGGGCAATTTCTATTATTTTAACTTTAAAGCTTTTGTAAGTGTCAGCTCGTTAAGGGCAATTTCTATTATTTTAACTTTAAAGCTTTTGTAAGTATCAGCTCGTTAAGGGCAATTTCTATTATTTTAACTTTAAAGCTTTTGTACGTTTCAACTCGTTAAGAGCAATTTCTATTATTTTAACTTTAAAGCTTTTGTAAGTGTCAGCTCGTTAAGGGCAATTTATATTATTTTAACTTTAAAGCTTTTGTAAGTGTCAGCTCGTTAAGGGCAATTTATATTATTTTAACTTTAAAGCTTTT
>NW_013861626.1:0-337 GCF_000517525.1 Limulus polyphemus
AACTTTACCACTTTGCAAAAAATTGGGGGACATATCCCCAGTGCAACCTCCCATTCCCGGTTCCACCGGTTATGTTTACATTGTAGCTAGGTTACAGAAGAGTTGTATCCGTCGAATCTCACGTGCTTCATATTTGACTTACAGTAACATTCTAAAGCTATTATGTATTGCAGTTTTCATCATATTTGGCCCGGCATGGCCAGTTGGTTAGGTCGCTCGACTCGCAATCTGAGGGTCGCGGGTTCGAATCCCCGTCCCACCAAACATGCTCGCGCTTTCAGCCGTGTGAGCGTTATAATGTGACGGTCAATCCCACTATTCGTTGGTAAAAGACTAG
>NW_013861627.1:0-336 GCF_000517525.1 Limulus polyphemus
GTTACGTCTCCGGTTGTTCATTAATTTTCCGTAACTTCGTTTCCGACGAAACTTAAGCGACACAAGTTCTTTCTTAATAAAAACTGGTTTATTCTTTTCGAATATAACTTTACCGATACACTCAACTTCAACAATCGAGCTAAACAAACGTTGTAACGTCTCTCGTGCTCTCTGACTGCAGTTCAATTACTCAATGTCTACACACACACATTACATTCCCCTCTTTTATATACCAGCCTACCCTATATCTAGTAAGAAATAGAACATTCGCCAAAGTACATGATAGTTCTAGAAACGTTGCGTCACAGTAGTCATGTGACTCGATGACGCAACACT
>NW_013861628.1:0-337 GCF_000517525.1 Limulus polyphemus
TTTCCATAATTCAGCTACGCAGATTTCGAATATAGTATTCATTTTGTTTCTATCACGTAAGGAGTTTTTACAAATCGGGAAGAAGTAAAACTTGCTTAGATAAAATTATTATTTCGTTTACCACAATGAATATTTTTTTATTATTATGTTTGTTAAATGATGTCAAATGAATATGTATCCTCATTCATCCTGATTTGTTGTGTGAAATATACGCCTTTTAGTCTCAAAACTACGTGTTGTGGTCTTTCTTTTATGAAGTTCATTATGACGTTTTGTGAAAAATCTGTACGTGATAGAGAAAAATTTTTATTTTCGGTTTCAGCGTACAGAAATTACC
>NW_013861629.1:0-337 GCF_000517525.1 Limulus polyphemus
ATTTTGTTCAAGTGACAGGTGAACGTTAAGCTTGAGGGCTTATAAAGTAATAACACTAAAGTCCGGGCTTCGATTCCTGTGGTTTAGGCATAGTGCAGCTCTGGATTTATAACAAAGAAAAAAAAACCAAGTAACACAAGTAATCAAATAATAGATAACGATATAGAAAAGCGTTGTAAAAACATAAAAGAAAGTTTGACACATGATTTATCTTTAGCATGAATCCCCTTTGTTATTTGTAAGCGCAAGTCAGTGGTTCCCAACCTTTTCTCCCCCAAGTACCCCTTTTATTATCATTTTTACCCCCACGGACCCCATGTTTTTGAAAGATTCCGCC
>NW_013861630.1:0-337 GCF_000517525.1 Limulus polyphemus
TTGGGGGAGCGAGACTCGACAGAGTGCTGACTGATTGTGTTCACACTTAAGCACCTATAACGTAAGCGTAAGACAGGTTACTCTACATTTGCTATACTTTCATGAAATGTTAATAATAGTGGTAAAAGTAGGCATTACGGTGTACCACTATGAAATATTTGGAATTTTGTGATATTTTTTCAATTATTAAAATGTCTAATACGACAAACAAAACAGATTTCCAGTTGTTTTGTTTCGATAGAGTTGCAAACATACAAGTTAATAGAAAAAGTACTTAATATATATCATTAAATTTCATTAATAATTACTTTTTGAAATTGATAAATCACATTTTAAG
>NW_013861631.1:0-337 GCF_000517525.1 Limulus polyphemus
AAAAAAACCGTACATCACTTATAATAGTTAAACAAACCATCTAAACATCACGATAGTGTAGCCTATATAATGTGTAAAGTTTACTATACTCTAATCCCTTATAGTGATGGCACACGACGAAACACACATTTGGCATGTAATGCTGTTTGAATATAAGGGAAAAAACGTCTCTGTAGCCACAAAGAAGTTTAAGGAAATGTTTTGAACGTTCGTAAGTATCAACAATGGTTCAGCAAATTTCATTCAGGTGACTTTAGCCTTAAAAACTCTGATGGCAGGGGCTGACATGTTGGAATGGATATTGATACTCTGAGAGGGTTCTTGATTCTAACCCAAG
>NW_013861632.1:0-330 GCF_000517525.1 Limulus polyphemus
GTACTTTAGGTGATTAACTTGGGTAAACGATTTTCCCATGTGTGTTTCCCTATGTTTTCCACATACGTCAACTGTGTAGGTTATCTTGATTATGTACTGCATTGGGGTACTTTAGGTTATTAACATGGGTAAACGTTTTTCCCATGTGTGTTTTCCTATGTTTTCCACGTACGTCAGCTGTGTAGGTTATCTTGATTATGTACTACATTGGGGTACTTCAGATGATTAACATGGGTAAACGATTTTCCTATGTGTATTTTCCTATGTTTTCCACGTACGTCAGCTGTGTAGGTTATCTTGATTATGTACTACATTGGGGTACTTCAGATG
>NW_013861633.1:0-337 GCF_000517525.1 Limulus polyphemus
CATTCCATTATATCTAGTTAGTTAAGTAACAAGGTAATGATACATTCCATTATATCTAGTTAGTTAAGTAACAAGGTAATGATACATTCTATTATATCTATGTAGTTAAGTAACAAGGTAATGATACATTCCATTATATCTAGTTAGTTAAGTAACAAGGTAATGATACATTCCATTATATCTAGTTAGTTAAGTAACAAGGTAATGATACATTCCATTATATCTAGTTAGTTAAGTAACAAGGTAATGATACATTCTATTATATCTAGGTAGTTAAGTAACAAGGTAATGATACATTCCATTATATCTAGGTACTTAACTAACAAGGTAATGATAC
>NW_013861634.1:0-442 GCF_000517525.1 Limulus polyphemus
TCGCATGTGATAGTCGTATCGGTAATGGTGAAACCGTGCCTGTTGATGCATTAATTGGGCATGGTGAATTGCAGTCGTCAGTGGAAAGCTTATTGTGGAACGAGTGTATCTAGACTGGTGATATGCGTGCCAAAACAGAGGTATTTACTCTGTGTTTGTATAGGTTATAGCTGTTGCAGTTTATAGTGACTACTATAACAGATAATTTTACGAACTCTAAATAGTAGGTAGCATGGTATGATAAGAAAGATAAAAATATCGTGCTTTCTTCTCGTTTCGTCAATATAAATCGTATAATTAGAATGGCCTGTGCAGAAAATAAGTAATTTTCTTCATCAAACACAAACCTAAGAAGCATTTAACCTTTCATAATTATAACTTATGCTGGGCCAATCGTTTTCTATTGTGGTCGTTCGCTCTGTATAGATCGCATAATCATGAA
>NW_013861635.1:0-337 GCF_000517525.1 Limulus polyphemus
ACTACATTTCTAGATTATTATAAAGCTTATCTAATATTTACCATGAACTGTACTACATTTCTAGATGATTATAAAGATTATCTAATATTTACCATGGACTGTACTACATTTCTAGATGATTATAAAGCTTATCTAATATTTACCATGAACTGTACTACATTTCTAGATGATTATAAAGCTTATCTAATATTTACCACAGATTGTACTACGTTTCTAGATGATTATAAAGCTTATCTAATATTTACCGTGGACTGTACTACGTTTCTAGATGATTATAAAGCTTATCTAATATTTACCATGGACTGTACTACATTTCTAGCTGATTATAAAGCTTATC
>NW_013861636.1:0-337 GCF_000517525.1 Limulus polyphemus
ACTATCAATAAGAAGACAAGATTTACCAATACTGTGTACTGTAAAAAAGCAGACACAAGATTTATCAATACCGTTTACTCTCAATAAGAAGACACAAGATTTAACAATGTTATGTACTCTCAAAAAGAAGACAAGATTTAACGATACTGTGTACTGTCAATAAAAAGACACAAGATTTAACAAAACTGTGTCCTGTCAATAAGAAGATACAGGATTTATCAATACTGTGTACTGTCAATAAGAAGAAACAAGATTTTACAATAATGTGTCCTGTCAATAAGAATATACAGGATTTATCAATACTGTGTACTGTCAATAAGAAGACACAAGATTTAAC
>NW_013861637.1:0-337 GCF_000517525.1 Limulus polyphemus
CCAATCTTTATACAAATAAGTAGTATTAAACCATTCTTTATAAAAATAAGTAGTATTAAACCATTCCTTATACAAATAAGTAGTATTAAACCAGTCTTTATACAAATAAGTAGTATTAAGCCATTCCTTATACAAATAAGTAGTATTAAATCACTTTTTATACAAATAAGTAGTATTAAACCATTCTTTATACAAATAAGTAATATTATAACATTCCTTTCACAAATAATTAATATTAAACCATTTCTTATACAGACAAGTAGTATTAAATCATTTATACTCCTATATCCGAGTCATTATCCAACCAATATATATGATGAGATTACCACAATACTGG
>NW_013861638.1:0-337 GCF_000517525.1 Limulus polyphemus
AGTATGGTGGTTATAAATTCGGTAACTAAAGTTACACCTAGGTGTTCATGGAGTAGTTGTGCCAAGTAAGGCTAAAGATGAGTATGGGGTTACAAATTCGGAAACTAGAGTTACACCTAGGTGTTCGTGGAGTTTTTGTACCAAGTAAGGCTAAAGATGAGTATGGTGATTATAAATTCGGTAACTATAGTTACACCTAGGTGTTTATGGATAAGTTGTACCAAGTAAGTCTAAAGATGAGTATGGTGGTTACAAATTCGGTAACTAGAGTTACACCTAGGTGTTCATCGAGTTGTTGTGCCAAGTAAGGCTAAAGATGAGTATGGGGTTACAAATT
>NW_013861639.1:0-338 GCF_000517525.1 Limulus polyphemus
ATAAAAACATCCCATACAAATATAAATATACTGGACTTATATTATCCAACTTTGTGACAAACACACCCCATACAATTATAAATATATTGGACTTGTATTCTCCAACATTGTGATAAAAACATCCCATACAAATATAAATACATTGGACTTATATTCTCCAACATTGTGATAAAAACATCCCATACAAATATAAATATACTGGACTTATATTCTCCAACATTGTGATAAAAACATCCCATACAACTATAAATATATTGGACTTATATTCTCTAACATTGTGATAAAAACATCCCATACAAATATAAATATACTGGACTTATATTCTCCAACATCGTGAT
>NW_013861640.1:0-334 GCF_000517525.1 Limulus polyphemus
GATTAATTAATATAATTCTGGTCCAATGGTTGGACGAGAGAAAAGGAATTTAATAGGTACGTATACTGCTGTGTTTTACCTCGACATAGATTAATTAATATAATTCTGGGCCAAGTGTTTGTACGAGAGAAAAGGTACGTATACTGCTGTGTTTTACCTCGACATAGATTAATTAATATAATTCTGGTCCAAATGGTTGGACGAGAGAAAATTAATTTAATAGGTACGTATACTGCTGTGTTTTACCTCGACATAGATTAATTAATATAATTCTGGGCCAAGTGTTTGTACGAGAGAAAAGGTACGTATACTGCTGTGTTTTACCTCGACATAG
>NW_013861641.1:0-337 GCF_000517525.1 Limulus polyphemus
AGATACTAACCTACCACTACTAGATTCCCAGATTCAAATACGTTGTGATCAGATACTGACCTACCACTGCTAGATTTCCAGATTCAAGTAAGTTGTGATCAGATACTAACCTACCACTGCTAGATTTCCAGATTCAAATACTTTGTGATCAGATACTAACCTAACACTACTAGATTTCCAGATTCAAGTAAGTTGTGATCAGATACTAACCTAACTCTACTAGATTTCCAGATTCAAATACTTTGTGATCAGATACTAACCTAACTCTACTAGATTTCCAGATTCAAGTAAGTTGTGATCAGATACTAACCTAACTCTACTAGATTTCCAGATTCAA
>NW_013861642.1:0-337 GCF_000517525.1 Limulus polyphemus
GCATGTTATTTAATTTATTAATATACCCGCTAAAACAGTAAAACCAGAAGAAAGAGCAACTTGTATAGCATGTTATTTAATTTATTATTATACTCGCTAAAACAATAAAACCAGAAGAAAGAGCAACTTATACAGCATGTTATTTAATTTATTATTATACCCGCTAAAGCAGTAAAACCAGCAGAAAGAGCAACTTGTATAGCATGTTATTTAATTCATTATTATACCCGCTAAAAACAGTAAAACCAGAAGAAAGAGCAACTTATACAGCATATTATTTAATTTATTATTATACCCGCTAAAACAGTAAAACCAGAAGAAAGAGCAACTTGTATAG
>NW_013861643.1:0-336 GCF_000517525.1 Limulus polyphemus
TTCCTTGATTGGTCTAGTTGCTGTAATCACAACTTTATCATGCTGTAGTAAGACCTTGTTTCTGGATTGGGCTAGTTGCTGTAATCGTAACTTTCTCATGCTGTAGTAAGACCTTGTTCCTGGATTGGGCAAGTTGCTGTAATCGTAACTTTCTCATGCTGTAGTTAGACCTTGTTTCTGGATTGGGCTAGTTGCTGTAATCATAACTTTCTCATACTGTAGTTAGACCTTGTTCCTGGATTGGTCTAGTTGCTGTAATCGTAACTTTCTCATACTGTAGTTAGACCTTGTTCCTGGATTGGGCTAGTTGCTGTAATCGTAACTTTATCATGCTAT
>NW_013861644.1:0-337 GCF_000517525.1 Limulus polyphemus
ATATTCTGTTAAAATACCGGAGTATAGTCGAAATAATATATTAAAATACCGGAGTGTGGTCGAAATATTATGATAAAATACCGGAGTGTAGTCGAAATATTATGGTAAAATACCGGAGTGTAGTCGAAATATTATGGTAAAATACCGGAGTGTAGTCGAAATAATATATTAAAATAACGGAGTGTAGTCGAAATATTATGGTAAAATACCGGAGTGTAGTCGAAATATTATGGTAAAATACCGGAGTGTAGTCGAAATAATATATTAAAATACCGGAGTGTAGTCGAAATATTATGATAAAATACCGGAGTTCAGTCGAATTAATTTGGTAAATACT
>NW_013861645.1:0-337 GCF_000517525.1 Limulus polyphemus
TTATTCAGTAACCCCGAGTAACTCAGCTTCACTCTTTATTAGGTAGTATCTTATACAGTAGCCCCCGAGTAACTCAGCTTTAATGTTGATTAGGTAATATCTTATACAGTAGCCCTCGAGTAACTCAGTTTTACTCTTGATTAGGTAATATCTTATACAGTAACCCAGAGTAACTCTGCTTTACTCTTGATTAGGTAATATCTTATACAGTTGCCCCCGTGTAACTCAGCTTTACTCTTGATTAGGTAATATCTTATACAATAGCCTCGAGTAAATCAGTTTTACTCTTGATTAGGCAATATCTTATACAGTAGCCCCCGAGTAACTCAGTTTTACT
>NW_013861646.1:0-337 GCF_000517525.1 Limulus polyphemus
CATGACTGGTAAAATCTGGTTTTAACACACAATTTTTGTGTTTGTGTTCTAACAACTATATCCATTCCTTATGTTCTAACTTGTACATAATGTGCTGTATGCCAAATACAGATGTTCATGGGTCATGACTGGTAAAATCTGGTTTTAACACAATTTTTGTTTACGTGTTCTAACAACTATATCCATTCCTTATGTTCTAACTTGTACATAATGTGCTGTATGCCAAATACAGATGTTCATGGGTCATGACTGGTAAAATCTGGTTTTAACACACAATTTTTGTGTATGTGTTCTAACAACTATATCCATTCCTGATGTTCTAACTTTTACATAATGT
>NW_013861647.1:0-337 GCF_000517525.1 Limulus polyphemus
ACTGTAATAACTGTTATTCTAGATTAAACCACCACAAAAGTCTAAAGACGGGTGTCATAAACTGTAATAACTCTTCTTCTAGATTAAACTACCACAACAGTCTAAAGACGGGTGTCATAAACTGTAATAACTCTTCTTCTAGATTAAACCACCACAAAAGTCTAAAGACGGGTGTCATAGACTGTACTAAATCATCACAACAGTATAAAGACGGGTGTCATAAACTGTAATAACTCTTCTTCTAGATTAAACCACCACAACAATCTAAAGATGGGTGTCCTAGACTGTAATAACTCTTCTAGATTAAACCACCACAACAGTCTAAAGCTAGGTGTTA
>NW_013861648.1:0-336 GCF_000517525.1 Limulus polyphemus
ATTATCAGTAAACTTTACAATGCTTTCATATGCAAAATATAAATTTTTATATTAAGTCTTAAGGTTTGTTAAACAATATTTTTCTCATGGCATTTTTTTTTTCTTTTTTTTTTGCATGTTGCCTATCCAACATGCAAAGTAATTTTTATTTTAAGATTAAAAATATTTTTATGCATCAGAAAATTTTCATATTTCATATGCAAAATATCTATAATGTCCAGATAATAATCAAACATTTCTTATGAAAAAACCTTTATATTTTATCTGATATTTCCAGCAATGTATCTCTGTATGGTTTTGGTTGATTTGACCGATCTCATAACCACATAAAAAAAA
>NW_013861649.1:0-337 GCF_000517525.1 Limulus polyphemus
ATCAATCAAATCAGTTCACATCGTTGTATATGAGTAAGCTGGAGATTTTATCAATCAAACCAATTCACATCGTTGTATATGAATAAGTAGGAGATTTTATCAATCAAACCAATTCACATCGTTGTATATGAATAAGTAGGAGATTTTATCAATCAAACCAATTCACGTCGTTGTATACGAGTAAGCAGGATATTGTATCAATCAAACCAATTCACGTTGTTGTATATGAGTAAGCAAGAGATTTTATCAATTAAACCAATTCACATCGTTGTAGACGACTAAGCAGGAGATTTTATCAATTAAACCAATTCACATCGTTGTATATGAGCAAGTAGGA
>NW_013861650.1:0-337 GCF_000517525.1 Limulus polyphemus
CCGTATGTATATTTATACATATATATCGTTGAGAAAGTTTGAATAGAAGTTTTTATTTACCATATATATATACAAACATATCGTTGTAAATTTGTAATCAGAAGTTTTTATTTACCATATATATATGTATATATATATATCGATGTGGATGTTTAATTAGAAGTTTAATTTACCATATATATATATCGATGTGAATGTTTAATCAGAAGTTTTATTTACCATCTATATATCTATATATCGGTCTAAATGTTTAATCACAAGATTTAATTACCATATATATATCGTTGGAAATGTTTACTCAGAAGTTTCTATTTACCATGTATATATATCGATGTGG
>NW_013861651.1:0-336 GCF_000517525.1 Limulus polyphemus
AAATCATTATAATGATAATAAATCATTATAATGTTGCATATTAAATGTAATGGATGATGTCATGCTGCAGGAATTGGAAAAGGATGAAGAAAAGATTCAAGGAAGGAAATCCAATGGTTGTGACAACTCTAGCAAATACGAACATTTATGTGAAGGTGACTGATTACCTTAGTGTATTACCATGTATAAACATTTTAATAAATTTTGTAAAATTGACACACAAAATTTCAATGAAAGATTTCCAAAAAGGTTTAAAGCATGTTGTATAGGAGCACTTGTACCGCATGCACAGAGGTTTAAAGCATGTTGTATAGGAGCACTTGTACTGCATGCACA
>NW_013861652.1:0-336 GCF_000517525.1 Limulus polyphemus
CCACGGCTGAAAAGGCGAGCATGTTTGGTGGAAGGGGATTCGAACCCGCGACCCTCAGATTGCGAGTCGAGCGCCTTATCCACCTGGCCATGCCGGGCCTGTATCCGTAAAGAGCATACTCTGTGTCACATGGAGCAAATTGCACCCTTATCTGAATACATCAAAATTAACAACGACTTTATTATTGCAAACTTTTATTAACTTTTATCCGCTTTTAAAGTTATAGTCATTTAATAATTAAGAGTTCTTAAAACCACTGAAAGTGAAGTAAATAAGGACATTTTTGAAGGACAAAAGTATTTAACCATTTTGTCAATATTTTATGTCTTTCTTTTG
>NW_013861653.1:0-336 GCF_000517525.1 Limulus polyphemus
ACTATCACATAGTACAATATTATATTGTTACTTACATATATGTAAACTATCACACAGTACAATATTATATTGTTACTTACATATAAATGCAAACTATCACACAGTACAATATTATATTGTTACTTACATATAAATGCAAACTATCATAGTACAATATTATATTGTTACTTACATAATGTAAACTATTACATAGTACAATATATTGTTACTGACATATATGTAAACTATCACATAGTACAATATTATATTGTTACTTACATACATGTATAAACTATCACATAGTACAATATTATATTGTTACCGACATATATATAAACTATCACATAGTACAATATT
>NW_013861654.1:0-339 GCF_000517525.1 Limulus polyphemus
TATTTATCAGACTAATATTTTTTACACTTTCAGGCAACATTTCAAAAGAAGATTGTTAAGCACCACATACTAATTTTCCTTTGTTATCAATGTTGTGAACTGATGTAAAAATTGTCTTGAACTTTAAAAATATTGTATTTTTCTTTTTTTTTATAAAGAATATATACAAGGTCTTTAATAATATTGGGATCACTTCTCTTGAGAAATGGGACACCTAAATTTTGTGATGACTAATATAATCTTTGTTTAATAAGATTATTTATACAGTGCTTGAAAAAAAAACAAATTAATTATTGTATATATATATATATATATATATATGTGTTAAAGTATTTCTTT
>NW_013861655.1:0-337 GCF_000517525.1 Limulus polyphemus
TTCAGCTGTGGGAGCGTTATAATGTGACGGTTAATCTTACTATTCGTTGGTAAAAGAGTAACCCAAGAGTTGGCGGTGGGTGGTGATAACTAGATGCCTTCCCCATAGTCTTTCACTGCCAAATTAGGGACGGCTAGCGAAGTTAGTCCTCGTGTAGCTTTGCCCGAAATTCAAAACAAACCGAAACTAAAAATATATAACTGCAATATTCATGAATATGCACTAACTGCATATATATATATATATATATATATATATAAACGAACTAACAAAAACTACATAATACAAGTAAACTAAGCATGACTGTGCACCAACGTAAAAACTAACACGCTTATCG
>NW_013861656.1:0-337 GCF_000517525.1 Limulus polyphemus
CTTCTTATTGAAAGTACACAGTATCGTTAAATCTTGTGTCTTCTTATTGACCTTACACAGTATCATTAAATCTTGTGTCTTCTTATTGACAGTACACAGTATCGTTAAATCGTGTGTCTTCTTATTGACAGTACACAGTATCGTTAAATCTTATGTCTTCTTATTGACAGTACACAATATCGTTAAATCTCGTGTCTTCTTATTGACAGTACACAGTATCATTAAATCTTGTGTCTTCTTATTGACAGTACACAATATCGTTAAATCTTGTGTCTTCTTATTTACAGTACACAGTATCGTTAAATCTTGTGTCTTCTTATTGACAGTACACAGTATC
>NW_013861657.1:0-334 GCF_000517525.1 Limulus polyphemus
CAAACATTATTAATCTAACCAATAGCCAATACCAAACATTGTTCATCTAACCATTAGGCAATACCAAACACTGTTCATTTAACCATTAGCCAATACCTAACATTTTTCATCTAACCATTAGCCATAACCGAACATTGTTACTTTTTTATGAGAAACATTATTCATCTAACCATTAGCCAATAGCAAACATTGTTACTATTTTATGAGAAAAATTATTCATCTAACCATTAGCCAATAGCAAGCATTACTAATCTAACCATTAGCCAATACCAAACATTGTTCATCTCACCATTAGCCATAACCGAAAATTGTTACTTTTTTATGAGAAACATTA
>NW_013861658.1:0-337 GCF_000517525.1 Limulus polyphemus
ATATATATATATATAGTGGAGGCAGCGTACATACATAACTTACTAATATATATAATTGAGGCAGCGTACATACATAACTTCGATAATATATATAATGGAGGCGGCGTACATACATAACTTCACTAATATATATAAGGGAAACGGCGTACATACATAACTTCACTAACATATATATAATGGATGCGGCGTACATACATAACTTCATTAATATGTATAATGGAGGCGGCGTACATACATAATTTCATTAATATATATAATGAAGGCAGCGTACATACATAACTTCACTCATATATATAATGGAGGCAGCGTACATACATAACTTCACTAATACATATAA
>NW_013861659.1:0-339 GCF_000517525.1 Limulus polyphemus
GTGGTTACGAGGTCGGGTCGAATTGACCGATCCAGTTTTGAGATTAGAGTAGAGAAAATAACATATAAACTATAAGGATTTAGTGAAAAAAAAAAAAACGTTTGAAATGCATTTAGGACGCTTTAGGGATTACACAAAGGAAATGTGAGATGACTAAAAGTATTTTTAATTTTAACATAAATTACTTTGCTCATGGGCTATTCAAAACAAATACTCAATATATTTATGGACAAAACTTTATTTTATTAAAAGTACTTCACTAAGAAATGTGACTTTTTGTTTGTGAAAGATATGTAATATTAACTGAAAGACTGCCAAATTTCGTGTATATATATATAT
>NW_013861660.1:0-333 GCF_000517525.1 Limulus polyphemus
GAAATATCACCAAACATTTATACCTGTGTGTTTATTAAGTGAGATATCAACAAACATACCAGTGTTTATATTAACTGAGATATCACCAAATATATATACCAGTGTTATATTAACTGAGATATCACCAAACATTTATACCGGTGTTTATATTAACTGAAATATCACTAAACATTTATACCTGTGTGTTTATTAACTGAGATATCACCAAACATTTATACCTGTGTGTTTATTAACTGATATATATCACCAAACATTTATAACGGTGTTTATATTAACTGAGATATCACCAAACATTTATACCAGTGTTATATTAACTGAGATATCACCAAACAT
>NW_013861661.1:0-332 GCF_000517525.1 Limulus polyphemus
TATATATATATCATACAGTAAACATTACAAATCTGTCACATATAAAAAATCAGATTTTTAGTGAAGTATTTTGAATAAACTAAAAATTATATTTGTCCGTGAATATATTGAGTTCTTTTTTTTACTATTCCAAGTGCAAAATGATTTTCATGTTAAAATTAAGAATACTTCAGCTCAAAAATCTTAAATTTCATTTGTGTAATCTCTAAAACCTCCTAAATACATTCCATACATTGTTTTTAGTAAAACTTTATACTTTATCTGTTATTTTCTGTACCCTAACTCTATACAAGGTTGGTCAATTTAACCAACCTCGTAAACACCAAAAAAAA
>NW_013861662.1:0-337 GCF_000517525.1 Limulus polyphemus
ACACAGTATTGTTAAATCTTGTGTCTTCTTATTGACAGAACACAGTATCGTTAAATCTTGCGTCTTCTTATTGACAGTACACAGTATCGTTAAATCTATTGTCTTCTTATTGACAGTAGACAGTATCGTTATATCTTGTGTCTTCTTATTGACAGTACAGAGTATCGTTAAATCTTGTGTCTTCTTATTGACAGTACACAGTATTGTTAAATCTTATGTCTTCTTATTGACAGTACACAGAATCGTTAAATCTTGTGTCTTCTTATTGACAGAACACATTATTGTTAAATCTTGTGTCTTCTTATTGACAGAAAACAGTATCGTTAAATCTTGTGTC
>NW_013861663.1:0-337 GCF_000517525.1 Limulus polyphemus
GCTTCGTGGAGTTCGTTGATCCTTTGGGGGCATCGTGAGGATCATCTCGTCAATTTTAGATTGTGGGATTTTCGCCCACTCTTGTTTCAAAACTTGGAGTAGATCGCTCTTCGAAGTTGTTTTTTTTTGTTGTTGTTGTTTCTTGACTTGCCGGTCGAGTATGGCCCAGAGGTTTTCGATGAGGTTCATGTCAGGATATTGGCTCGGCCAAGGTAACTTCTGGATACCATTCTTTTCCTGCCACTTTTGGGTGTTTCTAGCAGTGTGACACGGTGCTCTATCTTCCTGGAACAACGTTGTGATCTTGTCCACAAAATCCGAGGAATAAAGTGGTAAG
>NW_013861664.1:0-338 GCF_000517525.1 Limulus polyphemus
CACTGCAACGATGTTTGTTCTTTTTTTCATTTCTTTTACATCATAAGTTTTCCAGAGCTAGCTCCAGTACCTCAAGTTTGCTCATAAGAACTCTTATAGTACATGTGTATTTCAGCAGCAACAATACAAGGAAACACTATCGTACTTGTGTATTTCAGCAGCAAAAATACAAGGAAACACTATCGTACATGTGTATTTCAGCAGCAACAATACAAGGAAACACTATCGTACTTGTGTCTTTCAGCAGCAACAATACAAGGAAACACTATCGTACTTGTGTATTTCAGCAGCAACAATACAAGGAAACACTATCGTACTTGTGTATTTCAGCAGCAAAA
>NW_013861665.1:0-380 GCF_000517525.1 Limulus polyphemus
CTGGACGTGCAGAAGAAAAACACTTTTCCGATTGACGAGTGAAGGGCATTTCTGATGACGGACTTGATATAAACGTTCCAGTTGTTGACTATAGATCTCTGCATTGACAGTACGCTGTGGATTGAGGAGTTCTAAATTAATTACTTCTTTGATGTCCCACCAAATGCAAAGCATCACTTTCTGCGGATGGAGTCCAGGTTTTGGGGTCGGAAGTGGTTTTTGTCTAGAACTGAACCATTGTTTTTGGCGTTTAATATTCGCATAGAGAATCCATTTTTCGTCACCGGTGACAATTCTGTCCAAAAATGGTTCACGCGCCAGAAGAGACGAAGCAACGTTCACACGTTGGAAACGATGATCATCGGAGAGTTCGTGAGGCA
>NW_013861666.1:0-330 GCF_000517525.1 Limulus polyphemus
CACGGCTGAAAGGGGCGAGCATGTTTGTTGGGACGGGGATTCAAACCCGCGAACCTCAGATTGCGAGTCGAGCGCCCTAACCACCTGGCCATGCCGGGCCAATTATTTAGGAATATACAGTACTAAATTATAAAAGTGATATCAAAATTTAAAAAAAAGTGAACGGAAAAAGAAAGACAAATTGAGGATGATTAAGATTTTGTAAATATTGTTTGTTTGTAATCAAGCACAAAGCTACATAATGGGCTAGCCGTGCTCTGCCCACCACGGGTATCGAAACCCGGATTCTAGCTTTGTAAGTCCGCAGGCATACCGCTGTGCCACTGGGGG
>NW_013861667.1:0-333 GCF_000517525.1 Limulus polyphemus
CAAGTCGGCCTCAAGGAAACCAGTAGTGGTTGGTGCTAAGGGACGCCCACCAACCTCCATCGTGAAAGTCCCAACAGCTAAGTGTAAAATGACAAGCACACATAGTATCTACGTGACAGGGAAGCTGGATGGCCAAAGGTGCAACTTTGTCATAGATTCTGCATCTCAGCAAACCCTTGTGAGCATCAAGATGCAAGAAAACAAAGGAGTACCAGAAGCTGTACAGAAGCTCTGTGGTGTGACAGGACATTCTGAAGGTTGTGGGGACCAGTGTGGGTAACTTTCGAGCTCATGGACATGAAAAACAGACAGAAAGTATATTTGGCTGACATT
>NW_013861668.1:0-337 GCF_000517525.1 Limulus polyphemus
ACTCGCATATTTTGATATAGGATTATGGAATAAATATTGGACATTTCCATGAGAGGATGTCCATCCTGAATAGTGCACATCAAGACATTCTTTGTATTGAAATATGAAGAAAAATAATTTTTTTCAAAATTTTAGCAAAAAGTGAAGGCTATAGCCTTGGTATTATCGATGAAAATAGCAATTTTTTAAAACTTGAAAAACAGTGCTTTTTTGAAGCACAATTAATAGAAGAATAACGGCTAGTGTTTATTTCGGCAGAAAATTCAAAATTGAGACATTATAACATTCACGAAAAAGTATTATTATAAGAGAAATAGAACTTTTGTTCATTCAGAGT
>NW_013861669.1:0-337 GCF_000517525.1 Limulus polyphemus
AAATGGATCCCAGATTAACGACTGCAGAAGTGGCCAAAGTTGGTGGGATGAGCCCGAAATCTGTTCAACGCATTCTCCACAGATTGGGTTATCGTTGCAGAGCAGCTAAACGGAAGCCCTTATTAAGACCTGCCAACATAGTCAGTCGAAAGAAGTGGGCAAGTGATATGATGACCAAGCCTCTAGACTTTTGGAAGACCGTATTGTTCTCAGACGAATCAAGATTCGGTCAATTTTCGGACAGTGGAAGGATATGGGTCTGGAGAATGCCTCACCAAGAGTTTTGACTCAACAGATTGCAGCCAACTGTGAAGCATGGTGGTTTCAGCATGATGGT
>NW_013861670.1:0-335 GCF_000517525.1 Limulus polyphemus
TTCAACTACACTGTAAAGTGGTCATTGTTTGTAGGAAATGCACTTGTGTAGAAGAGCTAGAAGTTATGTAAAGCCTTTGTCCTGTTCAACTACACTGTAAAGTGGTCATTGTTTGTAGGAAATGCATTTGTGTAGAATAGCTAGAAGTTATGTAAAGCCTTTGTCCTGTTCAACTACACTGTAAAGTGGTCATTGTTTGTAGGAAATGCACTTGTGTAGAAGAGCTAGAGATTATGTAAAGCCTTTATCCTGTTCAACTATACAGTAAGGTGATCATTGTTTGTAGGAAATGCACTTGTGTAGAATAGCTAGAAGTTATGTAAAGCCTTTATCCT
>NW_013861671.1:0-311 GCF_000517525.1 Limulus polyphemus
GGCCTTCATCGAACCAGTAAAATTTGTTTCCAGTTATATTGTGAACAAAGAATAGCTTGAAAATAAGATTATTCAAACAAAATCCTAACATCTAAAAGGCCATGATGTCTTCTTTAAAATGAACTCCACCTTTTGGATCGTTTTAACTCTGTGTTTATGAAAGTTCAATTTCTTTTAGCATTTCACCGGACATAATATTTTTCGTTAAGGGTATAATGTCTCCATTTTGAGTTGTCCTACGAAATAAGCACTATCTGATATTTTTCTGTTAATTTTGCGTCAAAAAAACAATTTTTCATTTTTCCAAAAAA
>NW_013861672.1:0-337 GCF_000517525.1 Limulus polyphemus
ATAATATTAGGACAGCACAGTACACACTAATCTAGAAGTAGGCCCTTAATTCGCCCGAAATTTATAGTCAAAATTCATAAGGATAGGATCTAAATTATCTTAAAAAAACAAAAAACAAACAGTAATTAGATGAAAAATTGGTAGTATACGTGTCCGAAATATTCCAGCTCCTCTACATACACTTAAGTCCACTCAAAAGAAGCATACTGAAAAAATGGAAAACCACTGGACGCAAGAATTATTATCCCTATCGCCCAAATGTACTATCACTTTTTAATTCTTGTGAACTTTGGAAGGTGTCTTCAAATAAATCCACACAGCTGACACTAAAACCATC
>NW_013861673.1:0-338 GCF_000517525.1 Limulus polyphemus
CACCCAGTGGCACAGCAGTATGTATGCGGACTTGCAACGCTAGAAACCGGATTTCGATATCCGTGGTGGGCAGAGCACAGATAGCCCATTGTGTAGCTTTGTGCTTAATTCCAAACAAACACAATCTATATGTTGTGAAATTATCTTATCTCGCCCCCCCCCCCATCCCCCACTGATGGCTCAGCCATAATCTTGAGACTTCTAACGATAAAGCTCAGGATTCTATCCTCGTGGTGGTCTTTTGTGCAGCTTTGTATTTAACAACAAACAAACGTTATCATCTACAAACTTTCTGCTGTTTTTTTTTATTGTTCGATTTTCATGAAGAAAAGAACTTC
>NW_013861674.1:0-336 GCF_000517525.1 Limulus polyphemus
ACCCAGTTCACACCATAACAATCGTTGTTCATGTAACTGACGACATAAATAGTGTCTCTCTCTCACTTAACCCAGTTCACACCATAACAATCGCTGTTCATGTAACTGACGACATAAATAGTGTCTCTCTCTCACTTAACCCAGTTCACACCATAACAATCGCTGTTCATGTAACTGACGACATAAATAGTGTCTCTCTCTCACTTAACCCAGTTCACACCATAACAATCGTTGTTCATGTAACTGATGATATAAATAGTGTCTCTCCCCCACTTCACCCAGTTCACACCATAACAATCGCTGTTCATGTAACTGACGACATAGATAGTGTCTCTC
>NW_013861675.1:0-336 GCF_000517525.1 Limulus polyphemus
AAGAGACTGTAGTTCAAGAGAAGCTGGTCGGTTGTACAAATGAAGGATTGAAACAAAAGACTAGTTCAAGACAAGCTGGTCGGTTAATTAAATGAAGGCTTGAAACAAGAGACTGTAGTTCAAGACAAGCTTGTCGGTTGTACAAATGAAGGATTGAAACAAAGACTAGTTCAAGACAAGCTGGTCGGTTAATTAAATGAAGGATTGAAACAAGAGACTGTAGTTCAAGACAAGCTGGTCGGTTAATTAAATGAATGATTGAAACAAGAGACTGTAGTTCAAGAGAAGCTGGTCGGTTGTACAAATGAAGAATTGAAACAAGAGACTGTAGTTCAA
>NW_013861676.1:0-337 GCF_000517525.1 Limulus polyphemus
CTTATTGACAGTACACAGTATCTTTAAATCTTTTGTCTTCTTATTGACAGTACACAGTTTTGTTAAATATTGTATCTTCTTATTGAAAGTACACAGTATCGTTAAATCTTGTGTCTTCTTATTGACAGTACACAGTATCGTTAAATATTGTATCTTCTTATTGAAAGTACACAGTATCGTTAAATTTTGTGTCTTCTTATTGACAGTACACAGTATCGTTAAATCTTGTGTTTTCTTATTGCCAGTACACAGTATCGTTCAATCTTGTGTCTTCTTATTGAAAGTACACAGTATCTTTAAATCTTTTGTCTTCTTATTGACAGTACACAGTATCGTT
>NW_013861677.1:0-343 GCF_000517525.1 Limulus polyphemus
GGTACCCCCCATGTGAACACTCGGCCCAAGGAAACTCTATCAAACACTTCTCACTTTAAGAAATCATGTAAAATTAATTTTTTCCTCTGTGTAGAAGAAAGGTACCCCCCCATGTGAACACTCGCCCCAAGGAAAATCTATCCAACACTTCTCACTTTAAGAAATCATGGAAAATTAATTTTTCCTCTGTGTAGAAGAAAGGTACCCCCCCCCCCCCATGTGAACACTCGTCCCAAGGAAACTCTATCAAACACTTCTCAACTTTAAGAAATCATGTAAAATTAATTTTTCCTCTGTTTAGAAGAAAATTACCCCCCCATGTGAACACTCGGCCCAAGGAAAC
>NW_013861678.1:0-337 GCF_000517525.1 Limulus polyphemus
AACTTTAATATAAGTTTAACACAGCAGCAAATGTACAACGTCTGATGATGACAAAACCTTTTCGAAACGTTGTACATTTGCTGTTGTGTTAAACGTATATTAAAGTTTTTCTTCATTGCCCATTCAAGCCGTCTCCAGCCATTATTATTCTTGTAATCAGTTTGTCTCTCTTTCACTTCTCAGTTGTCTCATATATTTATTATTGTAATCAGTTTGTCTCTCTTTCACTTCCCGGTTGTCTCATATGTTTATTCTGGTAATCAGTTTGTATTCCTTTCAGTTCTCAGTTGTCTCATATGTTTATTCTTGTAATGAGTTTGTTTCCCTTTCAGTTCTC
>NW_013861679.1:0-337 GCF_000517525.1 Limulus polyphemus
CTATTACCCAGAGTTGACTATGTGTGTATCTGCATCTATATGTGTTACCATTCATTACCCAGAGTTGACTATGTGTGTATCTGCATGCATATGTGTTACCATCCATTATCCAGAGTTGACTATGTGTATCTGCATGTATATGTGTTACCATCCATTATCCAGAGTTGACTATGTGTGTATCTGCATGCATATGTGTTACCATCCATTATCCAGAGTTGACTATGTGTATCTGCTGCATGTATATGTGTTACCATTCATTACCCAGAGTTGACTATGTGTGTACCTGCATGTATATGTGTTACCATCCATTACCCAGAGTTGACTATGTGTGTACCTG
>NW_013861680.1:0-366 GCF_000517525.1 Limulus polyphemus
ATGACCACAGCATGAAAACAGTCACAGAATTCTAAACTTACGTTGGTGGCTAGACTATTAAAAAAAATCACATGGAGATACTATACGAGTGATGACCACAGCATGAAAACAGTCACAGGATTCTAAACTTACGGTAGGGGTTAAACTTGCAACATGGAGAAACACAGTACTCTATCAATGGTGACGACAATTTTGGAAACAGTCAAATGACACTAAGGTTATAGTGGAGGTTAAACTGGCACAAGTCTGAAAAAACAAACAAAAACTTTCTTTGTTCAATTCAATATTGATCACACTCACTGCCACAGGACAAAGTTTACTCTGGGGTACAGTACCCGAAAGTTATTCAAACACGTGTAACACAGT
>NW_013861681.1:0-335 GCF_000517525.1 Limulus polyphemus
CTTTCTTTTGACAGTGGACAGTGATTTTAATCTTCACTTTGACAGTGTAGAGTGTAAGAGTCTATCTTTATTTTGACAGTGGACACTGATTTTAATCTTCACTTTGACAGTGTAGAGTGTAAGAGTCTGTCTTTCCTTTGACAGTAGACACTCTGATTTTGAATCTTCACTTTGACAGTGTAGAGTGTAAGAGTCTGTCTTTCCTTTGACAGTAGACACTCTGATTTTGATCTTCACTTTGACAGTGTAGAGTGTAAGAGTCTATCTTTCTTTTGACAGTGGACAGTGATTTTAATCTTCACTTTGATAGTGTAGAGTGTAAGAGTCTATCTTTA
>NW_013861682.1:0-337 GCF_000517525.1 Limulus polyphemus
ACAACATATTAAATAAACTCTCAAACAAGTTAGGCTTAAGTCGTGACACACAGAGAATGGACACATACGTACAAAGGGTGCTGCAGCAAAACTCTCAAACAAGTTAGGCTTAAGTCGTGACACACAGAGAATGGACACATACGTACATAAGGTGCTGCGGCAAAACTCTCAAACAAGTTAGGCTTAAGTCGTGACACACAGAGAATAGACACAAGCGTTTTGAATGGAAGATCATTTTGTGTGCTTATTTGTTTTTATTAACACTAAGTAACACTCGGGTATCGAAACCCAATTTGTTGCGTTATAAGCCGCTAGACTTACCGCTTTTTAAATTAGG
>NW_013861683.1:0-336 GCF_000517525.1 Limulus polyphemus
TTTTTTTTTGCAAGTCCTTGAATAGTGGGCAGGTGCCAGGGGAATAGAAGTTGGCTAATATTACTCCTCTTTTCAAGGGAGGTGATAAAATTGTCCCAGTAATTATCGGTTAATTAGTCTTACATCAATTGTGCAAAAAGTTTTGGAAAGTATGATAAAAAGTACTTTGTGAAGTTACATAGATGAGGATAAGGGTGTAGATTTGGTGTATCTGGATTTTCAGAAAGCATCTGACTAGGTGCCACATAAAAGGCTTGTAAAACAAATTATCTCTACAGGACTGGAGGATAAGATAGCTAATTGGATAGAAGAGTGGCTGGATGGAAGAAAGCAGAG
>NW_013861684.1:0-337 GCF_000517525.1 Limulus polyphemus
ACAAGATTTAACAATACTGTGTACTATCAATAAAAAGACAGAAGATTTAACGATACTGTGTACTGTCAATAAGAACACACAAGATTTAACTATACTGTGTACTGTCAATAAGAAGAAACAAGATTTAACAATAATGTGTCCTGTCAATAAAAAGACAGTAGATTAAACAATAATGTGTACTGTCAATAAGAATACACAATATTTAACGATACTGTGTACTGTCAATAAGAAGATACAAGATTTAACGATACTGTGTACTGTCAATAAGAAGATACATGATTTAACAATACTGTGTACTCTCAATAAGAAGACACAAGATTTAACAATACTGTGTACT
>NW_013861685.1:0-337 GCF_000517525.1 Limulus polyphemus
AAGTTGTGCTAGATGAAGGTATAGGGGGCGATGATGTGCTGGTTTGTTGTTGAAGGATTAAGGTTAGTTGCTTCTTGTCGTTAGTGGTGCTCTTTGTTAACTCGGTGGACACTTTGTCTTGGAATTTGATGGAAGTGGTCTCTACAATGTCATTAGAAGTTGTGCTAGGATGAAGGTATAGGGGGCGATGATGTGCTGGTTTGTTGTTGAGGGATTGAGGTTAGTTGCTTCTTGTCGTTAGTGGTGCTCTTTGTTAACTCGTTAGACACTTTGTCTTGGAACTTGATGGACGTGGTCTCTACGATGTCATTAGAGGTTGTTGTTGTGCTGGATGAAG
>NW_013861686.1:0-337 GCF_000517525.1 Limulus polyphemus
TGATAAACTCCCTTTCAGTAGCTACTATTGAGAGGCCCTGATAAACTCCCTTTCAGTAGCTACTGGTGATAGGCCCTGATAAACATCCTTTCAGTAGCTACTGTTGATAGGCTCTGATAAACTCCCTTTCAGTAGCTACTATTGATAGGCTCAGATGAACTACCTTTCAGTAGCTACTATTGATAGGCTCAGATGAACTACCTTTCAGTAGCTACTGTTGATAGACTCAGATGAACTACCTTTCAGTAGCTACTATTGATAGGCCCTGATAAACTCCCTTTCAGTAGCTACTATTGATAGGCCCTGATAAACTCCCTTTCAGTAGCTACTATTGAGA
>NW_013861687.1:0-338 GCF_000517525.1 Limulus polyphemus
TAACCAAATTTGGCAGATTATCGGTTAACATTACAATACTTTCATACACAAAACAGCAATTTTTGTATTAATTCTTAATGTTTGTTAAGTAATGTTTTTCTCATACTTTTTTTTTTCGTTTCACATGTTACCTATCTAACATGCAAAGTAATTTTTATTTTAAGATTAAAAATATTTTTATGCATCAGAATATTTTCAAATTTCACATGCAAAATCTTTATAATGTCCAGATAGTTATTAAACATTGCTTAAGGAAAAACTTTGATAGATTTGACCGATCTTAGGAAATAAACCGTATCCAATAATATATAGTTGACCTTTAGTTTTTACAAAGTTAC
>NW_013861688.1:0-334 GCF_000517525.1 Limulus polyphemus
GATTTGTAAATATTTCTTGCAATTCAAAAGTAAAATCGTTTATAAACAGAAAAAAAATAGATTAGACAATTTGACCCATCGCCGTTAAAACTTCCTATGTAAACATACAGAAAACAATTCCTTAACAATTTTCTAGTAAAATAGGTTCACTTTTTATAGTATTATTTAATTTTTATTTCAGTATATGCGACACCACATAACAGCATCATCTGTTCGTATGGATACATGTTAAGGAAAGGTCATTGCTGTAAGTTGTGAATAGCTATTTATTTTCGTTTTCATTTTACTCATTTATTTATGTCAAAATTAAAGGGGGAAAATGTATCGTAGAAAT
>NW_013861689.1:0-337 GCF_000517525.1 Limulus polyphemus
TCTACTAGTTAATAAACACAACAATACCAGATCTGACTGGTCTCTCACCCTCTACTAGTTAATAAACACAACAATACTAGATCTGACTGGTCTCTCACCTTCTATTAGTTAATAAACACTACAATACTATATCTGATCGGTATTTTACCCTCTACTAGTTAATAAACACAACAATACCAGATCTGACTGGTCTCTCACCCTCTACTAGTTAATAAACACAACAATACTAGATCTGACTGGTCTCTCACCCTCTCCTAGTTAATAAACACAACAATACCAGATCTCATCGGTCTCTCACCCTCTACTAGTTAATAAACACTACAATACTATATCTGAC
>NW_013861690.1:0-497 GCF_000517525.1 Limulus polyphemus
GTTTTTATTATTATTATTTATGTTATGCATTATTGGTATTGTATATTGTTTTTATTATATATTATTTATGTTATGCATTATTGGTATTGTATATTATTTATGTTATACATTATTGGTATTGTACATTATTTCTATTATATATTATTGGTATTGTATATTGTTTTTATTATATATTATTTATGTTATACATTATTGGTATTGTATATTATTTCTATTATATATTATTGGTATTGTATATTATTTATGTTATACATTATTGGTATTGTATATTATTTATATTATATATTATTGGTATTGTATATTATTGCTATTATATATTATTGGTATTGTAAATTAATTTCTATTATATATTATTGGTATTGTATATTATTTCTATTATATATTATTGGTATTGTATATTATTTCTATTATATATTATTGGTATTGTATATTATTTATGTTATACATTATTGGTATTGTACATTATTTCTATTATATATTATTGGTATTGTATATTT
>NW_013861691.1:0-338 GCF_000517525.1 Limulus polyphemus
GATGTACAGCCAGATTTCAAGGCGTCCTCACCTCGAGCATGTTGTCATTTTCACAAAACTATATCTGTTCAGTGATGTACAGTCAGATTTCAAGGCGTCCTCACCTCGAGTAAGTTGTCATTTTCACAACACTATATCTGTTCAGTAGTGTACAGTCAGATTTCAAGGCGTCCTCACCTCGAGTATGTTGTCATTTTCACAACACTATATCTGTTCAGTGATGCACAGTCAGATTTCAAGGCGTCCTCACCTTGAGCATGTTGTCATTTTCACACACTTTATCTGTTCAGTGATGTACAGTCAGATTTCAAGGCGCCCTTAGCTCGAGTACGTTGTCA
>NW_013861692.1:0-334 GCF_000517525.1 Limulus polyphemus
CCTCGGTGGGCAAAAGCACAGATAATGGATTTTGAGTCTTTACACTTAATACCAAAATAAACAGGAACAATTTTATTTTTAAATGTCAGCAAAAACACAGTCACAAACAAAACAGTAAAACAAGTGTTGTGATAGTGTTTGACTGGCAAGAGAGAAAGGACAAGTGTTGTGATAGTGTTTGACTGGCAAGAGAGAAAGGACAAGTGTTGTGATAGTGTTTGACTGGAAGAGAGAAAGGACAAGTGTTGTGATAGTGTTTGACTGGCAAGAGAGAAAGGACAAGTGTTGTGATAGTGTTTGACTGGAAAGAGAGAAAGGACAAGTGTTGTGATAG
>NW_013861693.1:0-336 GCF_000517525.1 Limulus polyphemus
ATACAAGATTTAACAAAACTGTGTACTGTCAATAAGAAGACAAAAGATTTAAAGATACTGTGTACTGTCAATAAGAAGACAAAAGATTTAAAGATACTGTTTACTTTCAATAAGAAGACACAAGATTTAACGATATTGTGTACTGTCAATAAGAAGACACAAGATTTAACGATACTGTGTACTGTCAATAAGAAGACACAAGATTTAACGATACTGTGTACTGTCAATAAGAAGACACAAGATTTAACGATACTGTGTACTTTTTAATAAGAAGATACAAGATTTAACAAAACTGTGTACTGTCAATAAGAAGACAAAAGATTTAAAGATACTGTG
>NW_013861694.1:0-337 GCF_000517525.1 Limulus polyphemus
TTGATATCTTATGTATAACAGAATTATTAATTGTTACAAGATGCGGATATATTACTTAATCTCTACTGTGAAATAATTTACTTTAAATACCTTATTGTTACAAGATATAGATATATCACTTGATATCTTATGTATAACAGAATTATTAATTGTTACAAGATCCGGATATATTACTTAATCTCTACTGTGAAATAATTTACTTTAAATACCTTATTGTTACAAGATATAGATATATCACTTGATATCTTATGTATAACAGAATTATTAATTGTTACAAGATCCGGATATATTACTTAATCTCTACTGTGAAATAATTTACTTTAAATACCTTATTGTT
>NW_013861695.1:0-337 GCF_000517525.1 Limulus polyphemus
CGTCTGCTACGCGTTTAACTTGTTCCCCTAATATAAGAGGGAAACTAAAGTTAGGGTCATCCCTCTCAAAAGTACGGGGTACGGTCTCCGCCTCAGATACGCGGAAAGCCTCGGCATTGAACGCCAACCACCGGTCGAGGTAATCGCCGACGGAACCTCGGCCGCGTTCTTGGAGGCGTTCCGCAGAGGCGTAAGGTACCGCCGTCGAGATCGCGTCCGTGGAAAATTCTCCGATAGTCGGTAACGTTCTTTCGTCTGCTACCGCGTTTAACTTGTTCCCATAATATAAGAGGGAAACTAAAGGTTAGGGTCATCCCTCTCAAAAGTACGGGGTACG
>NW_013861696.1:0-338 GCF_000517525.1 Limulus polyphemus
AATATTTTTTATAATATAAGTAAAAAATCGAAAGGAATTTCGAATAGCAAGCACCAACTAGTTCTTAAAATTGACTTAGTTGAGCTGTGTATAAAGTTACAGGCAGAATCCATTTACTGTATAGTATATTTAATCCTTTTTACTGGATTCCTTCATTTATTATGTGATATGGATCTATATTTTTTGTGTTTGTTCAGGAACATATTTTTTCCAAAAAAGAAAAACACGTATTAATTATGCATTTAAAAACTAAGAGTAACATTTTTGTTGTTCCTGTTTTTTTTTCCATTGTAGTCGTTGTTTCATAAATAATGTTTCACAATTTCAACAATTACTTT
>NW_013861697.1:0-337 GCF_000517525.1 Limulus polyphemus
TACTGTGTACTATCAATAAGAAGACACAAGATTTAGCAATACTCTCTACTATCTATAAAAAGACACAAGATTTAACGATACTGTGTACTGTCAGTAAGAAAACACAAGATTTAACGATATTGTGTACTGTCAAAAAGAAGACACAAGATGTAACGATACTGTGTACTGTCAATAAGAAGACACAAGATTTAACGATACTGTGTATTTTCAATAAGAAGACATAAGATTTAACAAAACTGTTAACTGTCAATAAGTAGACACACGATTTAACAATACTGTGTACTATCAATGAAAAGACACAAGATTTAACGATACTGTGTACTATCAATAAGAAGAC
>NW_013861698.1:0-337 GCF_000517525.1 Limulus polyphemus
GGAAGGTTTTGCGTTTTGTACCGGTACTTCGTCACATTTAGACGAATCTTCGTCAAATTTCATATGAAGGTTCGAAGAAATCTTGAGCATTTACATACAAAATTCTAACTTTCTAATATTACTATTACAATTTTTGTGGTCGCTTTATGTTACTCTTTTATTGGCTTGCCTGAAACCGTATGTGTACTGCAGTGAAGCTTTTGGTTACTGATTGTTTCTCGATTACTTGTTACCAGAGGGCCCTGATATGATGGTTCTTCACTAAATTTTGTATGTAGGTACGTTTTATCGTTTGCGCAGTTACAAGCAGACTTTCGCCTTCCTACTAATTCGTTTT
>NW_013861699.1:0-335 GCF_000517525.1 Limulus polyphemus
TACTCCAGAGTTTCGTAAGTACCATGAAGCGACAATATTTGTAAGATACTTTAGAGTTTTCTAAGTACCATGAAGCGACAATATTTGGCCAGAGTTTTGTAAGTACCATGAAGCGACAATGTTTTGCCAGAGTTTTGTAAGTACCATGAAGCGAAAATATTTTGTAAGATACTCCAGAGTTTTGTAAGTACCATGAAACGACAGTATTTTGCCAGAGTTTTGTAAGTACCATGAAGCGACAATATTTGGCCAGAGTTTTGTAAGTACCATGAAGCGACAATATTTGGCCAGAGTTTTGTAAGTACCATGAAGCGACAATGTTTTGCCAGAGTTTT
>NW_013861700.1:0-336 GCF_000517525.1 Limulus polyphemus
AAAGATTGGAAATATCTGCAACAGGCAATGCCTAGATCTAGTAAACATTATAGGCCTAATGTAGTGGTTCGTAATTATATTGGCTGATTGTAAATCATGTCTTACACCAACTAATGTACTAGACTTTAGGTCTAATTGCTGTTATAACTTTATTTCTAGACCCTAGGTCCATTATCATACAAATTGTAGCTTATATTGTAGGCATACTTAGACCTATACTAACTATTAAACTAGGCATTGCACTGGGACAGATCTAATGACTAAGTTAATTGATATAGATGTAACATTTGTTGTAAAATTTAAGCCTAATAAATCTAAATCTAGAATTGATGAGGC
>NW_013861701.1:0-337 GCF_000517525.1 Limulus polyphemus
CTGAAAATAACAGATAAAATATAAAGCTTTCTCTTAAGAAACATTTGATAACTATCTGGACATTATAAAGATTTTGCATGTGAAATCAGAAAATTTTCTGATGCATTAAAGTATTTTTGATTTTAAAATTAAAATTACTTTGCATGTTGGATAGGGAACATGCGAAAAGCAAAAAAAGGCATGATAAAACCATTGCTTTACAAACCTTAAGACTTAATAAAAAAGATGTGATATTTTGCATATGAAAGCATTGTAATGTTTACTGATAATCTGTCAAATTTCATTAACACACATTTATTAACTTAAAAGTCATAGCATGAAAACTACAACAAGCACA
>NW_013861702.1:0-337 GCF_000517525.1 Limulus polyphemus
CTCTCTAGTCTTACACTGCTAAATTAGAGACTGCTAGCGCAGATAGCTCTCGTGTATCTTTGCGCGAAATTCAGAACAAACAAACAAACAATTATTTTGTGCGCCAGCAATAAGAATCGTGGGGTGGGCGTTTACCTTATTAAATTTTATTACTCATCAGGATCTCTACGAGCCTACCCTCATATTAAAATTCTTTTAAGCAGGATTAGAGTAAATTAATCTATGAGATCTTGGGTATGATCAAATATACCAATCGAAAGGGTTTGATCTCCTGAGTCCAAAACTGTAATTAGATCTCAAATCGGTCAAGAGATCACGGATGTATGAGCTAAACGTT
>NW_013861703.1:0-337 GCF_000517525.1 Limulus polyphemus
GTTGGATTAACCGTCACATTATAACGCCCCCACTGCTTAAAGGGTGAGCATGTTTGGTGGGACGGGGATGCGAACCCGCGACCCGCAGATTGCGAGTCGAGCGTCCTAACCATCTGGCCATACCGGGCACACATGTATCTGTGGACAACATGTATCAACCATCTTCAGGTCTCCACCATCTACATTCCTGACTGTAAGGCTCGAACGCAGTTTAACCTGAAAGAGATATCTTTAAATAGCTGTTTTCACGGTTGATTGCGTGTTGTTAACTTGGCATTTTTATTTATCTTTTTTTCTTCAAGTTTCTAACAGCTTCTTTCTCACGTTCACTTAATTC
>NW_013861704.1:0-336 GCF_000517525.1 Limulus polyphemus
GGTCACAAGTAAATAGACACCACCTTTTCAGAAAAAATGAAAATGTTCAGTCATATTCACATGAATTGATATATTTATAATTCAATTAATATCTAGTAGATCTTCCTTTCGCTTCGTGGAGTTCGTTGATCCTTTGGGGTATCGTGAGAATCATCTCGTCAATTTTAGATTGTGGAATTTTCGCCCACTCTTGCTTCAAAAATTGGAGTAGATCGCTCTTCGAAGTTTTTTTTGGTTATTTCTTGACTTGCCGGTTGAGTATGGCCCAGAGGTTTTCGATGGGGTTCATGTCAGCAGATTGGCTCGGCCGGGGCAACTTCTGAATACCATTTTTTC
>NW_013861705.1:0-369 GCF_000517525.1 Limulus polyphemus
ATACTAAGAGTAGACATATTAACTTAACATGAATTGACAAATGTTTAATTGAGTTATTGGCTACTAAGATAAGAAAAGTGTCTTAACAATTTTCATTTTTAGTGTAGTGTAAATCCTGCTTCAAAGTAGTATGCTAGGTTACTATAATCATATCACAACCATTGAGTATCTATCAGGAGTAAAGTGCACACCTGTATATCAAATTTCAAAACGTAGGCAAAAATAATAATTCTAACTACTTCCACAATTTTTGTACTCAAAAGTATTTTATAATTGATATTTTATACATATTTTGTATAACATTTATTTAGTGTAACTTGCAAAGAAAAATATTCAAACTTACATTTCTGCACAGCTCCAAGGAGTTTC
>NW_013861706.1:0-338 GCF_000517525.1 Limulus polyphemus
AGTCGAGCGCCTTATCCACCTGGCCATGCCGGATTTAAAATTGAAAGCAATATCTGTTTTTCTTGTATTTTTTCCCGGGGAACATTTAGGAAATGCAGATTAATGCAAGCAAGATGATCTTAAACTATTAGTTTTTTTATGTAAATTTAACCAAGTTTCTATCAAATCATAACTAGGCCTTTTAACCAAGTTTCTATCAAATCATAACTAGGCCTTTTAACCAAGTTTCTATCAAATCATAACTAGGCCTTTTAACCAAGTTTCTATCAAATCATAACTAGGCCTTTTAACCAAGTTTCTATCAAATCATAACTAGGCCTTTTAACCAAGTTTCTATC
>NW_013861707.1:0-336 GCF_000517525.1 Limulus polyphemus
CTGTTGTCTCTCTTCTTTTCTCGTTCTTCTTGTTTCTTTGGCTGTTCTTGTATTGCTGCCATCAAATCTGCTAAACTGTAGTTTGATTTTCCACCTTTCGTTTCCATCTTCTTCTTTTTTTTTCTGTCCCACTCTCTGACACCAATTTGTTACGCCTCCGTTCGTTAATTAATTTCCCGTATAATTTCTTTCCGATGAAACTTTAGCGACACAAGTCCTTTCTTAAATAAAACTGGTTTATTCTTTCTGAATACAACTTTGCAATACACTTAATTTCAACGGTCACACTATAAGTTAAACAAATGCTATAATTCACAACGAACGACTCACGTGTTC
>NW_013861708.1:0-337 GCF_000517525.1 Limulus polyphemus
AATCAGGAAATGTCACAGACCTACTGAAGGATGTGTAGATTGTATAGGAATTCGTTTTAGCAGCAAAGGACAGATGTGTCCATATTGACAATAAAGAGGATCCACTAAAAGGGTTTAGACGAGATGAGTAAATTTCATGCCTGTAGCCCTTTCATGATTTTTGAAATTTTTGTATACAAAGATCTCAAAACTGAAGTACAACTGTCCATACGTAGTACATACTTCATGAGCAAATTGCGCCAATATTTGAGTCTTGTCCTTGGGATTTGTCCCCAGCATTCGTTGGTGTGAGGCCTACTTACTGAATTGCTGGTTTAGAGGGTCTCATCAAGGTACC
>NW_013861709.1:0-337 GCF_000517525.1 Limulus polyphemus
GGTATAAATTTCCGTATTTGTTAATTCTTCAATCGGAATTTGTAGAAATTTCACCAATACGACTAGTGTTGCAGTCTTCCAGTAGGACAGCGGTGAAGTTCTGTACTTACAACGCTAAAATCCCTGAGTTCGATTCCCTGCGATGGACAGAAGCCGAATTGCAATGAGCGACATGTTATCTTATAGATAAACATTTTCATAATTTTACACCATTGCTGTACAAACAAAATAAAACGTATTCAGCCTTTACCAAATGTGTAACTTTCTGTTTCACAAACTCAGATAAACGTGTTTCTGAAAATGAGAACTTATACTATTGGTTGAAAAATATTTACAT
>NW_013861710.1:0-332 GCF_000517525.1 Limulus polyphemus
CCTCTGTTCAATACGGTATACGAACGTTTAATTTCTGTTGCTTTAGTACCTCTGTTCAATAAAGTATACGAACGTTTAATCTCTGTTGCTTTAGTACTTTTGTTCAATAAAGTATACGAACGTTTCATCACTGTTGCCTTAGTACCTCTGTTCAATACAGTATACGAACGTTTAATCTCTGTTGCTTTTAGTACCTCTGTTCAATTAAGTATACGAACGTTTAATCTCTGTTGCTTTAGTACTTCTGTTCAATACAGTATACGAACGTTTAATCTCTGTTGCTTTAGTACCTCTGTTCAATTACGTATACGAACGTTTAATCTCTGTTGCTT
>NW_013861711.1:0-337 GCF_000517525.1 Limulus polyphemus
GAAACCTGAGGAATAAAGTGGCAAGAGTCGTTCCTCCAATATTTCGATGTATTTCGCAAAATTTATGTTGACAACGCATTCCACGAAGCTCGATCTCCCACCAACCAAAACAGCTCCCCAAACCACCATATTTCACAGTTGGCTGCAATCTGTTGAGCCAAAACTCTTGGTGAGGCATTCTCCAGACCCAGATCCTTCCACTGTCCGAAAATTGAGTGAATCGTTATTCGTCTGAGAACAATACGGTCTTCCAAAAGTCCAGAGGCTTGGTCATCATATCACTTGCCCACTTCTTCCATCAGACTATGTTGGCAGGTCTTAATAAGGGCTTCTGTCT
>NW_013861712.1:0-337 GCF_000517525.1 Limulus polyphemus
AGCAATGTCTTCAGTCATTTTTGCAGGGTCTTCGGCTCAGTCTGTCGGCATTTCCATGAAATTTTCCTTCTCTTAATTCAATATCATAATTATACTGGCCTAACTTTCCGATCCAGCGTGCCAGTTGTTCCTCTGGGTTCTTTAATGATCTTAACCAGCGTAATGCAGCATGGTCTGTTCTGATGGTAAACCTAGCCCCATAGAGGTGAGGATGGAAATATGTCAGACTCTTTACTATAGCAAGTAGTTCCCTTCGTGTTACACAGTAGTTCCTCTCTGGTCTACTCAGGACCGTATTGAAGTAGGCCACCACATTGTCGTTTTCACCCTACTTTCT
>NW_013861713.1:0-337 GCF_000517525.1 Limulus polyphemus
ATAAATGAATTTCCAAATATTTTTTCTCCATCTATTGAGAGATAACTGAAATTCCAAGTATTTTTTCTCCATCTCTTGAGATATAAATGAACTTCCAAGTATTTTTCTTCATCTCTTGAGATATAACTGAACTTCCAAGTATTTTTTCTTCATCTCTTGACAGATAACTGAACTTCCAAGTATTTTTGTTCTTGATCTTTCTCTATCTATTCAGAGATAACTGAACTTACAAGTATTTTTTCTCCATCTTTTGAGATATAACTGAACTTCCAAGTATTTTTCTTCATCTCTTGAGAAATAACTGAACTTCCAAGTTATTTTTTCACCATCTATTGAG
>NW_013861714.1:0-913 GCF_000517525.1 Limulus polyphemus
CTTTTCGCGTTTGTGCATAGCTGTAGAAGGGGCTATCTATGCAAGGTCGTCCTTAGTTTTGAGTAGAAGGAAGGCAGTTAGTCAACAGTCGCCACTGCCTGCTGTTGAAATACCTCCTTCTGATCAAATAATGTGATCTGATCTTCAATCTTGTATTCGTTTTTACTGTTCGTCAGTGTGGTATATTGTAGCAAGATAACAGTTCGACTTTAACACCGCTGTAAGTTTTGGTGGTTCCTATAAACCTGTAGGACTCACCAGCCGATAGAAGCGATAGGAATCACGTCTAATTAACGTAGAGCTATTTTACTTGAATATATATATATATAATTTTTAATTTACGCGCACAAGTTTTAGGAAAAGTTTTTTTTTTTTTTGTAAATAATAATGAAGTTATTATCTTATAGAAATTAACTGGATTAAAAATATGCAGACCAAAGTTAGATTCTTTCAACTGAGTAATCTCGAATCCTAAAACATTAGAAGAGATGCGTCATCCGTTGTTGACATCAAGCTAAATCAGCTGGTAATCTTCGATCAACGAAAAACACTTTAATTATTCGTTGTCTTAACGTTGTATACGAGCTCATTACTAGTTGTCACATACTGTAGAACCAGGATATTGTGTGGAACCAGGATCAAGTGTGGAACCAGGATAAAAGTGTGGAACCAGGATATAGTGTAGAACCAGGATAAAGTGTGGAACCAGGATATTGTGTAGAACCAGGATATTGTGTGGAACCAGGATAAAGTGTGGAACCAGGATATTGTGTAGAACCAGGATATTGTGTGGAACCAGGATTAAGTGTGGAACCAGGATATTGTGTAGAACCAGGATAAAGTGTGGAACCAGGATATTGTGTAGAACCAGGATATTGTGTGGAACCAGGATAAAGTGTGGAACCAGGATATT
>NW_013861715.1:0-337 GCF_000517525.1 Limulus polyphemus
AATTACTTCAAACTTTAAAATGGTTCTCACAGTAGCAGTGGTGGTTTGTACCTCATAATTGATGTCATAATGTTTATATCTTCACCCCACCTGAAACACAGAGAACAGTAAAAAAGTAAGTTATTTTAAGTGTCTCAGTTTCTTTATTATCAAAAGAATACATTATATAAGTCTTCATTCCTTCATATCAACAGTGGGGCGAGCCTGAAGCTGTATGATCGACTGATCACGTTTTAATGCAATATACTTCGTGACTTATATTTCGGACTTGTAAGTTGTTTTCATTATCAATTTTCCTATCATTTTAATTTTTGTGTGTTATTTTTACATTTCATTA
>NW_013861716.1:0-336 GCF_000517525.1 Limulus polyphemus
GTGATGTATTGTACAACGACATTATTTTGTAATTATCACTGTATGTTATAAAACAAGTGAATTCACGGGGTCTTTATGGCCTTATGATGAATTGTACAATGACATGCTGTTGTAATTATAACAGTATTTTATATTAAATGAATACAGGGGGTCTTTATGATCTGATGATGTATTGTACAATGGCATGCTGTTGTAATATAACAGTATTTTATATTAAGTGAATACAAAGGGTCTTTATGACCTTATGATGTATTGTACAATGATATGCAGTTGTAATTACAACTGTATTTTATATAACAAGAGACAACACGGTGTCTTTATGACCTTATGATGCAT
>NW_013861717.1:0-337 GCF_000517525.1 Limulus polyphemus
ATGTCGTATTTACTTAACGTAGGTCAGTTGCGCTATATCCTAGGGGAGGGCATAACTATTAGTTAATAGGCATTATAGGCGACTGCCTTCTTGCCCCCCTCTTGCTACGCCACTGAATATAACACTGAAGTTTACATATTCTGAGATGTACACGGCGTGGTCACAAGTAAATAGACACCACCTTTTCAGAAAAAATTAAATTTTTCAGTCATATTCACATTAATTGATATATTTTATAATTTAATTCATATCTAATAGATTTTCCTTTCGCTTCGTGGAATTCGTTGATCTTTTAGGGCATCGTGAGAATCATCTCGTACTAATTTTAGATTGTGGG
>NW_013861718.1:0-338 GCF_000517525.1 Limulus polyphemus
AACACGCGTACTTGTAAGTTGTAACGTTATTATTAGGCCTATACATACGATTGTTAACAACCGGTTCGTGGAGGTCATTAAATTCTAAGAACAGGTTCGCACGAACCGGCTGAATCCCACCACTGGTGACAGCCACGAAAGGTCTGTTGGCATTGAGCTTTAGATCTTATACACCTGGGAGGGTCAGGTTCATTCGACATCTTCTTTCCCTGGCACATGAAGAATGATTCCCATACAATATTAATTTAATTACTACAAGGAGATTAGAGTCTATACACTTACTCTGACCCCTTCCATGTAGGAACCGATGTATAAGACACATTTTTTTTACCCCGAAA
>NW_013861719.1:0-337 GCF_000517525.1 Limulus polyphemus
GTTGGCCCTTTCTGAAGGGAAGAGCATCGCATTCAATTGTTGTGATAGTCGTTGTTGGCCCTATCTGAAGGGAAGAGCATCGCATTCAATTGTTGTGATAGTCGTGGTTGGCCCTTTCTGAAGGGAAGAGCATCGCATTCAATTGTTGTGATAGTCGTGGTTGGCCCTATCTGAAGGGAACAGCATCGCATTAAATTGTTGTGATAGTCGTGGTTGGCCCTATCTGAAGGAAAGAGCATCACATTCAATTGTTGTGATAGTCGTGGTTGGCCCTATCTGAAGGGAATATCATCGCATTCAATTGTTGTGATAGTCGTGGTTGGCCCTATCTGAAGGG
>NW_013861720.1:0-337 GCF_000517525.1 Limulus polyphemus
GTAAAGACTAAAGGTCAGTTTTATATTATCGGATATGGTAACATGAGTGCACATGTGCCAAATCATTGTAAATTCAGTATTGTTAGCCAGGCATGGCTGATAGGTCAGTATAATAAAAATATATAAATGTATAATGTTATGAGATTTAAGCTATTTAGTCTAAACATTTGTGTTTTCATGTTATAATTTGTAGTCATTCTAGAACGAAAAAAGCATAATTTATATTTATTTCCTAATTTTGTGGTGGTAATGAAATTGATCAAATCGACTGAACCCATAGAGAGAATCGTTAGTGAAAATAACAGATAAAATATAAAGTATTTTTACTTAAGAAATG
>NW_013861721.1:0-337 GCF_000517525.1 Limulus polyphemus
ACAGTTACACCTACGTGTTCATGGAATAGATGTGCCAAGTAAGGCTAAAAATGAATATGGTGGTTATAGATTCCGTAACTAAAGTTACACCTAAGTGTTCATGGAGTAGTTGTACCAAGTAAGGCCAAAGATGAGTATGGTGGTTATAAATTCTGTAACTAGAGTTACAACTAGGTGTTTGTGGAGTTGTTGTACCAAGTAAGGCTAAAGATGAGTACGGTGAATATAAATTCTGTAACTAAAGTTACACCTAGGTGTTCATGGAGTAGTTGTACCAAGTAAGGGTAAAGATGAGTATGGTGGTTATAAATTCTGTAACTAGAATTACACCTTGGTT
>NW_013861722.1:0-336 GCF_000517525.1 Limulus polyphemus
AATTAATCTTAGCTGAAGATAACTCCTAGTCTGCCAAAATTTAAACTTGTGTCTCCTAGTCCTACTATTCTCACTGTTAAGTATGAAAAAAGTTCATGTATCAACACTATAAATTCCCTTTACAATCTTAAACACCTCAATCAGATCCCCCTTAAATCTTCTTTTTTTTCAAGAGAAAACAATTTGAGAGATTTCAACCTTTCCTCGCATTACAACCCCTACATCCCAGGCACCATTCTAGTAACCCTTCTCTGAACCCTTCCAACAATTCAATGTCTTTGCTAAGGTAAGGAGCCCAAGACTAAGTACAATATTCCAAATGTGGCCTAACCAGTG
>NW_013861723.1:0-338 GCF_000517525.1 Limulus polyphemus
CGATGATTGGACATTTACTGATGAAGCGGATGAACCCCACATGAAGCAGAAGCCAATTGAGACAGAGACCATTACGGAAGAAGATACGTCCCGTAAAATTAAGAGACTTTGTTGAATTGTAATTTTGTGTTTGTAATTCTGTACATTTTAATTAAGTTATTGTTATTGGTTTATTGTATGTGGTTATTGTTGGGACGAACAATACTAAGGAGGGGGCAGTGTTGCGTCATCGAGTCACATCACTACTGTGACGCAACGTTTCTAGAACTATCATGTACTTTGGCGAATGTTCTAGTTCTTACTAGATATAGGGTTGGCTGGTATATAAAAGAGGGGAA
>NW_013861724.1:0-337 GCF_000517525.1 Limulus polyphemus
CTAGAGCAGCTACCAGTGCTGTCCAAGTATTTCCAGTGGTTGTCTCTTTAAGCTCGTTGTCAGGTACACTGCTTTCTGCTCCTCTGTCCATCCAATCATTTCTGCCAGGAGCTCAAATTGTGCTTTATATGCTTCCCATGGTGCCTTCCCATCGAATTCCCGTGGCTTCCTTCTTACTAAATCACCCCTATTGCTGACACTCATGTCTGGAATGTGACTTCTGGCAGGACTGAAGATGTCTGCATTAGGGCATAGCTGCGAGGTCTGGAAGGGGCTTCCCGTTGTCTGAGGCTGATTAGGTCGATGGCTAATATATCCTCCTTGCATAAAAGACAGT
>NW_013861725.1:0-571 GCF_000517525.1 Limulus polyphemus
CTTTAATTTCCTTGTTAAGTTGATCATAATTTTCATGTATTGTCTGTTTTTAAGCCTTATAATTGTTGCTTCTGCTGATCATGTCTACTTTACTTCTTTAATTTCCTGGTTAAGATGATCATATTTTTCATGTATTGTCTGTTTTTTAAGCCTTGTAATTGTTGCTTCTGCTGATCATGTCTACTTTACTTTAATTTCCTGGTTAACTTGATCATAATTTTCATGTATTGTCTGTTTTTAAGCCTTATAATTGTTGCTTATGCTGATCGTGTCTACTTTACTTCTTTAATTTCCTGGTTAAGATGATCATAATTTTCATGTATTGTCTGTTTTTTAAGCCTTATAATAGTTGTTTCTGCTGATTGTGTCTACTTTACTTTAATTTCCTGGTTAAGTTGATCATAATTTTCATGTATTGTCTGTTTTTAAGCCTTATAATTGTTGCTTCTGCTGATCGTGTCTACTTTACTACTTTTATTTCCTGGTTAAGTCAATCATAATTTTCATTTATGGTCTGTTTTTTAAGCCTTATAATTGTTGCTTCTGCTGATCGTGTCTACTTTACTTCTTT
>NW_013861726.1:0-336 GCF_000517525.1 Limulus polyphemus
CGCCAAGGTACAGGATAGTTCTAGAAAATTGGTGGCGCCACACCAGTCACGTGACCTCGATGTCGCAACACTGCCCCCTCCTTAGTATTGTTCGTCCCGAACAATAGCTACTTACAATAAACCAATTACAATTAACAATAACTTAATTAAATGTACAGAATTACAAACACAAAATTACAATTCAACAAAGTCTCTTAATTTTACGGGACGTATCTTCTTCTGTACTGATCTCCGTCTCGTTGGCTTCTGCTTCATGTGTGGTTCATCTGCTTCATCACTAAATGTCCTATCATCGGTAACAGTCACATCAGTAGTAGTAACTTCATCAAGAGCTTC
>NW_013861727.1:0-387 GCF_000517525.1 Limulus polyphemus
GGTGATGATAGGTAATACCACCCACTACAACTTTATATGTGGTGATGATAGGTAATACCACCCACTACAACTTTATATGTGGTGATGATATGTAATACCACCCACTACAACTTATGAAAGAACATGGTTCTGTAAAGGTTCATTATTTTAGAACAAAATTTGCTGCTACCTGTGTATCTATGTCTCTTGCATATACTCTCCTCTGAATGCCATTACAGTTATAAATCACAAGATCAGTATTAATATTTAATAGTGCTTTAAAGTTTCATATAAAGCATTACACATTTTCTTAGTGCCTGGTAAACAAGACCAAGGTTTAGGTTTTGTTTTGCCTTCATCCTCTAGGTTGTCAACTCTGCTATACAGACATCTTACAGCGAATTATCA
>NW_013861728.1:0-337 GCF_000517525.1 Limulus polyphemus
TACATACACAAAAAAATAATTCTTATATCAAATAATAATAGTTTTGTATGGACCAGACATTGTATCCGTAAATTTTATCTTTGTTTTGATTCGGAAAATACCGCATGCAGTTTCATTATATTCAAGATCATTAGGGTAATGAAAATAATTTTATACCATAGTATAATTAGCTACTTAGGCTAATAAAGCCTGATGTAAACAGAGCCTAACAAAGCGATCTTGTCTACGAAACGAAACTTAATATGGTCAAGTGTAAAATGATTTAATTAAGCCTACCTCATCTTGTTTCATAAAAAAACATTCTTTTTCTATCATTCTGCAACTTTGTAATTAAAAC
>NW_013861729.1:0-337 GCF_000517525.1 Limulus polyphemus
CATGGATAAATTTCGTTTCAAACAATTGTTACTTTTATTTTTACTGAAAAATATTTTTCTTGAACAACAAAAGAATAAAGATATTTCCAGTGTAGCCTGTAGATTTTATATCTTGTGTTATGACTCATCTTATATCATTGTACAATAGACAGTATAAAACATATGGGTTAAGACCGAAATGAACTCCAATAATAGTTGTATACAAAATACAACAGTTAGATACATGTTTAGCTTACTACATATTACAATTATTCATAGTTTCAAATAGAAGGAAACTAAACTATATACATCAAAACTACTAAACAGCTCGTACTCTTGTGAAGCTAAATCTATAAAG
>NW_013861730.1:0-337 GCF_000517525.1 Limulus polyphemus
CAGTGAACCTTCTTGTGAAAAGTATGGTATAAACTCTTTGTCACAATCTCTGTACCAGTAAAATGATGTCCCTGGAGAAAGTAAGTTCTGAGACCGAAGTCTGGACCCCAAAATCTCTGAAGAATCCTTTGGAAGGCCCAAATCTCTAAGTTCACCTTGTGTAAAAAATTGTGGTTCACCAGATATTTCAAGTTGAAAACAATTCCTATCATCATTTCTATTGACATCAGATTCAGAATCAAATGAAACTGTATCAAGAGTCTTCAGTGGAGTAGATACAGGTACATCAGGCCCATGAGCAACAGGTCTTATAACAGATTGAAGGTTTGGATAAGAA
>NW_013861731.1:0-337 GCF_000517525.1 Limulus polyphemus
ATATGATCATTAACCTATGTTTCAACACGTTTTGTTTCTCCTATAATATTAATATGATCATTAACCTATGTTTCAAAACGTTTTGTTTCTCCTATAACACTAATATGATCATTAACCTATGTTTCAACACGTTTTGTTTCTCTTATAACACTAATATGATCATTAACCTATTTTTCAACACGTTTTGTTTCTCTTATAACACTAATATGAGCATTAACCTATGTTTCAACACGTTTTGTTTCTCTTATAACACTAATATGATAACTAACCTATGTTTCAAAACGTTTTGTTTCTCCTATAATACTAATATGATCATTAACCTATGTTTCAACACGTT
>NW_013861732.1:0-337 GCF_000517525.1 Limulus polyphemus
CGAAATTCAAAACAAACAAACACTCGACATTAACAGATTTTTAAAGTATCAAATTGAATTTTTGTTCAATAAAAATCTTTCAAATGCGACTGTAGTTTTTTCCTCAAAAAACTTTGTCTTCAAAGTAAGAGTGCGTCTTATATTCCGAAAAATACTGTTGCGTCAGCGAGGTCACGTGACTAGTGTCACGCCACGTTTTTTAGAAATATCCTGTTCCTTCGTGAATGCCCTAGCATTTACTAGATTGGGGGTAGTCTGGTATATATATAAGATGGTCACAACGTGACGGGACAATGTGTGTAGGTAATGAGTAATTGAGCTGCAGTCAGAGAGAGAC
>NW_013861733.1:0-334 GCF_000517525.1 Limulus polyphemus
GTTACTTGATACATCCTGTTAGAAGAGATTACCAAACGATACAGACACCATAAATTGCAAAGAAAATTACTTTGCAGCACTTAAAAGATTAGTCCTGGTCACATTCCTCTCATTACAAGCAATATTTATTTTGGAATGCGAAACTTAAACTCTTCAATGTATTGAGACCCCAACTGTGAGAATGTCATAGCTTCCCTGTATTATTGGGATGAATGTATTTAGCCTGTTTCACAACCAACATATGGGTTTTATTGATGTCACTAGTGAGTTTGAACCATTTGCAAAATATCAGAATAAACTATATATATATATATATATATATATACTAGTAGTA
>NW_013861734.1:0-337 GCF_000517525.1 Limulus polyphemus
GGGTGTGTGTGTCTATAAGCCAGACTAGTTTCCGAGAATTCCTCTCCTCATCACTGACTCTGGACACTACCAATGAAAGTTCTGACCAAACCAAGCCAATCGAACTGCGCTTACAAATTTGGTAATAATGCTGATACCTTTTGAAGAGGCAACACATTTCACCCAGGGTCAGAACATTGTTACTTCCAGTTATGTAGTGCCATGTGTTTATGGGCTGATTACTGAGATTGATACCATGCAGTCCAGATATAATTGCAATATTATCTATGCACTGGAGAAATCTATTCATGCCCGGCTGATTCAGTATGAGCAACTAAGTGCTTTCTGCTTGGCTGTG
>NW_013861735.1:0-334 GCF_000517525.1 Limulus polyphemus
AATTCAAATTACACTTCTAAAACATTCCTAGACACCTAGCTTTTGCCCATATTGGGACAGCGGTAAGTGTACGTACTTGCAGAGTTAAAATCCGTGTTTTGATTCCCCGCGGTGGGCACAGCGGTTAGCCCGGTGTGGCTTTGCTCTCAAACAAACACCTAGCGTTTTTATAATACAACATGTTAAATTATAAACAAAATCGAAATGTGAGATAACCAGCACATTACATAACTTATCAGCTCATAACACATTAACATGTAGACCCTATATACAAACTAGATCCCCGAAAGTGTTATATTTCAAGAGTAAATAAAACCAAAATTAAAGTAACAAA
>NW_013861736.1:0-496 GCF_000517525.1 Limulus polyphemus
AGTGTAAGTAATGTAAATATATAATGTGAGTAATGTAAATAAATAATGTGAGTAATGTAAATATATAATGTGAGTAATGTAAATACATAGTGTAAGTAATGTAAATATATAATGTTAGTAATGTAAATATATAATGTTAGTAATGTAAATATATAGTGTAAGTAATGTAAATACATAATGTGAGTAATGTAAATATATAATGTGAGTAATGTAAATATATATAATGTGAGTAATGTAAATACATAATGTGAGTAATGTAAATATATAATGTGAGTAATGTAAATATATAATGTGAGTAATGTAAATATATAATGTGAGTAATGTAAATAATAATGTGAGTAATGTAAATAATATAATGTGAGTAATGTAAATATATAATGTGAGTAATGTAAATAATAATGTGAGTAATGTAAATACATAATGTGAGTGATGTAAATACATAGTGTAAGTAATGTAAATATATAATGTTAGTAATGTAAATATATAATGTTAGTAA
>NW_013861737.1:0-335 GCF_000517525.1 Limulus polyphemus
CTGCCAACAGCACATTCCTAGTGCATTCAAGTGTCTATGTTTGGAACATCAGAAGCTGTGAACAGCTCATTCCTAGTGAATTCAAGTGTCTGTTTGGAACAACAGCAGCTGCCAACAGCACATTCCTAGTGCATTCAAGTGTCTACGTTTGGAACATCAGCAGCTGCCAACAGCACATTCCTAGTGCATTCAAGTGTCTCTGTTTGGAACATTAGCAGCTGTGAACAGCACATTCCTAGTGCATTCATGAGTCTCTGTTTGGAACATCAGCAGCTGGGAGCAGCACATTCCTAGTGCATTCAAGTGTCTCTGTTTGGAACATCAGCAGCTGTGAG
>NW_013861738.1:0-337 GCF_000517525.1 Limulus polyphemus
ATTAAAAAGACCGTTATCAAAGTCAAAAACATCTAGTGTAAGCAGGACTAAAAAGAACGTTGTCAAAGTCGAAGAAATCCAGTGTAAGAAGAACTAAAAAGACCGTAATCAAATCCATCAAAACCTCTTGAAAGAAGGATTAAAAAGACCGTTATAAAAGTCAAAAAAATCTAGTGTAATAAAGACTAAAAAGTAATAACCTAATGTTAGAAAAAAATTACCGTTATCAAAGTCGAAAAAATCTGGAGTAAAAAGGACTAAAAATACCGGTATATTGTAGACAAAATCTTGTGTAAAAAGATTAAAAAGACCATTATGAATTTTAAAAAATCTAATG
>NW_013861739.1:0-531 GCF_000517525.1 Limulus polyphemus
TGACTATATTATTTCGCTCTCTTGTTTCGTGAAATAGAGAAAAAGTGAAACACTCGACATAGCTCTAATGTTTTTTTTCAGGTAGGTGTCTCTAACAAATATTATAAATACTACAAGTTTGGGTTCGGATCCTCGTCCCACCAAACACGCTCGCCCTTTCAGCCGTGGGGGCGTTATAATGTGACGGTCAATCCCACTATTCGTTGGTAAAAGCGTAGCTGAAGAGTTGGCGGTGGGTAGTGATGGCTAGCTGCCTTCCTTCTAGTCTTACACTGCTAGCGCAGATAGCCCTCGTGTAGCTTTGCGCGAAATTCAAACAAGTTAGTTTAGAAAAGTTCACCTGTTTTGCTAAATAATAGTAATTTTATGAAGTTTTTTACAGGCTGTATCTAATTTTAAATTCATTGTCTTTATTAATTTAAGACAGAGAATCAAGTGTACGTGTGTTTGTAATTTTTCGTTTTTCATAAATCAGACTTGCTTATATTTTACTGTAGATTTCGTGTTATTCAAACTTCTCTTAGTTCCCGC
>NW_013861740.1:0-337 GCF_000517525.1 Limulus polyphemus
GTTCACCTGAAGATAGACATACTCCACCATAAGTTAAAACAGGGTTAGTTAACCTGTAGATGGACACACTCCACCATTAGTTAAAACACGTTAGTTCACCTGAAGATAGACACACTCCACCATAAGTTAAAGCAGGGTTAGTTCACCTGAAGATGGACACACTCCACCATAAGTTAAAACACGTTAGTACACTTGTAGATGGACACACTCCACCATTAGTTAAAACACGTTAGTACACTTCTAGATGGACACACTCCACCATTAGTTAAAACACGTTAGTACACTTCTAGATGGACACACTCCACCATAAGTTAAAACAGGGTTAGTTAACCTGTAG
>NW_013861741.1:0-472 GCF_000517525.1 Limulus polyphemus
AAAGACTGACGGTACACCTATTCAATGAAGTTTGTTTGTTGTTCAGTTTAAAGACAAACAATACACCTATTCAATAAAGTTTGTATTTGTTGTTTCTTTAAAGACTGACGGTACACCTATTCAATGAAGTTTGTATTTATTGTTCTCTTTAAAGACTGACGATACACCTATCAAGTAAAGTTTGTTGTTTCTATAAAGACTGACGGTACACCTATCCAGTAAAGTTTGTTGTTTCTTTAAAGATTGACGGTACACCTATCCAGTAAAGTTTGTTTGTTGTTCAGTTTAAAGACAAACAATACACCTATTCAATGAAGTTTGTATTTGTTGTTTCTTTAACAGACTGACGGTACACCTATTCATTGAAGTTTGTATTTGTTGTTCTGTTTAAAGACTGTCGTTATTACACCTGTTCAATTATGTTTATATTTGTTGTTCGGTCTAAAGACTGACGAGACACCCATTCAGTGAA
>NW_013861742.1:0-337 GCF_000517525.1 Limulus polyphemus
GTTCAAGTATCTCATTGCATCAATCAAGACAAAATACCTTTTTGTTATCTTGTTCAAGTACCTCATTGCATCAATCAAGACAAAATACCTTTTGGTTATCTTGTTCAAGTATCTCATTGCATCAATCAAGACAAAATACCTTTTTGTTATCTTGTTCAAGTACCTCATTGCATCAATCAAGACAAAATACCTTTTGGTTATCTTGTTCAAGTACCTCATTGCATCATTCAGGTTACCAAAGTTAAATTGTGTTCAAATTTTCATATCTTTAATAATACATACCAACTTTATACAATTTGTTGCATATATACATGGACGTAATATCAAAAACTTTTGG
>NW_013861743.1:0-337 GCF_000517525.1 Limulus polyphemus
GTACACAGTATCGTTAAATCTTGTGGCTTGTCAGTGACAGTACACAGTATTGTTAAATCTTGTGTCTTCTTATTGACAGAACACTTTTTAAATCTTGTGTTTTCTTAATGATAGTACACAGTATTGTTAAATCGTGTGTCTTCTTATTGACAGTACACAGTATCGTTAAATCTTATGTCTTCTTATTGACAGTACACAGTAATGTTAAATCTTGTGTCTTGTTATTGATAGTACACTGTATCGTTAAATCTGGTGTCTTCTTATTGACAGTAAACAGTATTGTTAAATTTTGTGTCTTCTTATTGACAGTACACAGTATTGTTAAATCTTGTGTCTT
>NW_013861744.1:0-350 GCF_000517525.1 Limulus polyphemus
GTATAAGATATGAAATAGAACTATAAGATATTGAATAGAACTATAAGATATTGAATAGAACTATAAGATATTGAATAGATGTATAAGATATTGAATAGATGTATAAGATATTGAATAGATGTATAAGATATTGAATAGAAGTATAAGATATTGAATAGAAGTATAAGATATTGAATAAATGCATAAGATATTGAATAGAAGTATACGATATTGAATAGATGTATAAGATATTGAATAGATGTATAAGATATTGAATATAAGTATAAGATATTGAATAGATGTATAAGATATTGAATAGATGTATAAGATATTGAATAGAAGTATAAGATATTGAATTAGATGTATAAGAT
>NW_013861745.1:0-935 GCF_000517525.1 Limulus polyphemus
TATATATATATATAGTAAATAAAAATTTCTGATGACACATATGCAATGATATATGTATATTCAGAAGTTCTATTTTCCATGTATATGTATAGCGTTGTAAATGTTTACTTAGAAGTTTTATTTACCAATATGAAGTTTTTATTTACCATCTATATATATATCGTTCTAAATGTTTAATCACAAGATTTAATTACCATATATATATCGTTGTAAATGTTTACTCAGAAGTTTTTATTTACCATATGTATATATATCGAAGTGAATTTTTACTCAGAAGTTTTTATATACCAGATATATATATATATCGATGTGAATTTTTAAACAGATGTTTTTATTTACCATATATATATATATATATCGATGTGAATTTTTAATCAGAAGTTTTATTTACCATATATATATCGATATGAATGTTTAATCAGAAGTTTTTATTTATTATATACATATCGATGTGAAAGCTTAATAAAAATTCCCAGTGATATATAAAACATATAAAACGATAAATAAAATCTTCTGATTATAAATTCACAACGATATATATATATATTGTAAATAAAAACTACATATTAAACATTCACATCGATATATATTTATGGTAAATAAAATTTCTGGTTAAACATTCATAACGATATACATATCTATATGGTAAATAAAAACTTCTGATTAAATATTCACATCGATATATATATATATGGTAAATAAAACGTCTGTCTAAATACTTACAACGATAGATATATATATATGTATGTAAAAGTAAAAACTTCTGATAAAACCTCGACATTGATATATATATATATAGTAAATAAAATTTCTGATGACACATATGCAGTGATATATTTATATGGTAAATAAAACTTCTAAGTAAACATTTACAACGCTATACATATACATGGAAAATAGAACTTCTGATTAAACTTTCACATCGATATGTATAT
>NW_013861746.1:0-337 GCF_000517525.1 Limulus polyphemus
TGTATGGTAAATAAAAACTTCTGATTAAACTTTCTCAACGACATATATATATATGTATATATATGGTAAATAAAAACTTCTGATTAAACATTCTCAACGATATACATATACATGATTAAATAAATAAATAAAATAAGTAAATAAAAACTTCTAATTAAACATCCACATCGATATATAGATATGGTAAATAAAAACTTCTGAGTAAACATTTACAATGATATATATATGGTAATTAAATCTTGTGATTAAACATTTAGACCGATATATAGATATATAGATGGTAAATAAAAACTTCTGTTAAAAATTCACATCGCTATATATATATATATGTATGGTA
>NW_013861747.1:0-333 GCF_000517525.1 Limulus polyphemus
CTTCATGAACAAGTGGATGAAATGCTCCATTGTTTGTCCAATAAGGTAAGAGTACTTCATGAACAAGTGGATGAAATGCTCCATTGTTTGTCCAATAAGAAGAGTGCTTCATGAACAAGTGGATGAAATGCTCCATTGTTTGTCCATTAAGGTAAGAGTACTTCATGAACAAGTGGATGAAATGCTCCATTGTTTGTCCAATAAGGCAAGAGTGCTTCATGAACAAGTGGATGAAATGCTCCATTGTTTGTCCAATAAGGTAAGAGTGCTTCATGAACAAGTGGATGAAATGCTCCATTGTTTGTCCAACAAGGTAAGAGTACTTCATGAACA
>NW_013861748.1:0-282 GCF_000517525.1 Limulus polyphemus
ATCATTTTATATATATCTGCATCGTTTTATATATATCTGCATCATTTCTTATATATCTGCATCAGTTTATATATACCTGCATCATTTTATATATATCTGCATCATTTTATATATACCTGCATCATATTATATATACCTGCATCATTTCTTATATATCTGCATAGTTTTATATAATCTGCATCATTTTATATATACCTGCATCGTTTTATATATACCTGCATCATTTCTTATATAGCTGCATCATTTTATATATATCTGCATCGTTTTATATATATCTGCATC
>NW_013861749.1:0-337 GCF_000517525.1 Limulus polyphemus
GCTTCTGGTATTCCTCTGTGATCTAGCATCTTGATACTCACAGGGGTTTGCTGAGATGCAGAATGTAAGACAAAGTTGCACCTTTGGCCATCCAGCTTTCCTGTCAAGTAGACCCTATGTGTACTTGCCATTTTACACTTAGATGTTGGGACTTTCACAATGGGGGTTGGTGGGCATCCCTCAGCGCCAACCACAACTGGTTTCCCAAAGCTGACGTATTGGTGGTATTCTTCTTACACTGGCTCCTCATATGTCCTTGCTCTCCACAGTTCCAACAACCTCTCTGGGTAGCAGCCTTCCCTGTGTTGAAGTTGCCATCATTGAGCTCTCTTGTGCC
>NW_013861750.1:0-337 GCF_000517525.1 Limulus polyphemus
GAGAACCTTGCATCCTGTTATATGGTACATGCATAATCAATGTGATTGTCAGATGTCTGAGAACCTTGCATACTGTTATATGGTACATGCATAATCAATGTAATAGTCAGATGTCTGAGAACCTTGTATCCTGTTATATGGTACATGCATAATCAATGTAATAGTCAGATTTCTGAGAACCTTGCATCCTGTTATAACGTACATGCATAATCAATATAATCGTCAGATGTCTGAGAACCTTGTATCCTGTTATATAGTACATGCATAATCAATGTAATCGTCAGATGTCTGAGAACCTTGTATCCTGTTATATGGTACATGCATAATCAATATAATC
>NW_013861751.1:0-337 GCF_000517525.1 Limulus polyphemus
ACAGTTGCTAACTCGGCTTACAGGTGCCGCTTCTCTTTGTTAAACAGTGACAAAGATGTTAACCTCTGCCATAACTAGTCCTCTTCTCAGTTGCTAACTCGGCTTATAGGTGCCGCTTCTCTTTGTTAAACAGTGAAAAAGATGTTAACCTCTGCCATAACTAGTCCTCTTCTCAGTTGCTAACTCGGCTTATAGGTGCCGCTTCTCTTTGTTAAACAGTGACAAAGATGTTAACCTCTGCCATAACTAGTCCTCTTCTCAGTTGCTAACTCGGCTTATAGGTGCCGCTTCTCTTTGTTAAACAGTGACAAAGATGTTAACCTACTGCCATAACTAG
>NW_013861752.1:0-335 GCF_000517525.1 Limulus polyphemus
GAACGTTTGTCCCGTGTCTGTTTCAGCATCGTTAGCACCTGTGAAAAAGGCTACGAAACTAAAGCATGAACGTTTGTCCCGTGTCTGTTTCAGCATCGTTAGTACCTGTGAAAAATGCTACGAAACTAAAGCATGAACGCTTCTCCCGTGTCTGTTTCAGCATCGTTAGCACCTGTGAAAAAGGCTACGAAACTAAAGCATGAACGTTTCTCCCGTGTCTGTTTCAGCGCCATTAGCACCTGTGAAAAATGCTACGAAACTAAAGCATGAACGTTTGTCCCGTGTCTGTTTCAGCATCGTTAGCACCTGTGAAAAAGGCTACGAAACTAAAGCAT
>NW_013861753.1:0-487 GCF_000517525.1 Limulus polyphemus
GTAGTTAAAGTGGAAATATGAAGCTGATAAGGGAAGCAGGCTAAACCACTAGGTCATTCCTATCTGCTTCCCTTCTTGTCAGTAGTTAAAGTGGAAATCTGGAGCTGATTAGAAGAGCAGGACAAACCACTAGGTCATTCCTTTCTGCTTCCCGTCTTGTCAGTAGTTAAAGTGGAAATCTGGAGCTGATTAGAAGAGCAGGACAAACCACTAGGTCATTCCCATCTGCTTCCCGTCTTGTCAGTAGTTAAAGTGGAAATATGGAGCTGATGAGAAGAGCAGGACAAACCACTAGGTCATTCCTATCTGCTTCCCGTCTTGTCAATGGTTAAAGTGGAAATCTGGAGCTGATGAGAAGAGCAGGACAAACCACTAGGTCATTCCTATCTGCTTCCCGTCTTGTCAATGGTTAAAGTGGAAATCTGGAGCTGATGAGAAGAGCAGGACAAACCACTAGGTCATTCCTTTCTGCTTCCCGTCTTGTCAA
>NW_013861754.1:0-550 GCF_000517525.1 Limulus polyphemus
TAAGATTTAACGACACTGTGTACTGTCAATTATAAGACACAATATTTAAGAATACTGTGTGCTATCAATAACAAGTCACAAGATTTAACAATACTGTGTGCAATCAATAAGAAGACACAAGATTTAACATTTTCGTGTACTGTCAATAAGAAGACAAAGGATTTAACGATACTGTGTACTGTCAATAAGAAGACACGAGATTTAACGATACAGTGTACTGACAATAAGAAGATACAAGATTTAACAATACTGTGTACTCTCAATAACAAGCCATAATATTTAACGATACTGTGTACTGTCGATAAGAAGACGCATGATTTAACAATACTATGTACTGGTTGTTAAATCTTGTGTCTTCTTATTGAACAGTACACAGTAACAATACACAGTATTGTTAAATATTGAGTATTCTTATTGCAATAAGAAAACACAAGATTTAACAATACTGTGTACTGTCGATAAGAAGACGCATGATTTAACAATACTATGTACTGTCAATAAGAAGACACAAGATTTAAAAATACTGTGTACTGTAATAAGAAGACAAAAT
>NW_013861755.1:0-621 GCF_000517525.1 Limulus polyphemus
GACTAGATATTTTTGACTTTGATAGCGGTATTTTTAGTCCTTCTTAAACTATATTTTAATGACTTTCATAATGGTACTTTTAATCCTTCTTAAACAATATTTTGTCGACTGTTATAACGGTCTTTTAGTCTTCCTTCGTCTAGATTTTGTTGACATTGATATGGGTCGTTTTAGTCAGTTTTCAACCATATTTGGTCGACTGTTATAACGGATTTTTGGTCTTCCTTCCTCCAGATTTGTTGACATTGATAAGGGTCCTTTAGTCAGTTTCCACTAGATATTTGACTTGAAACGTGTTATTAGTTTCTTCCACTCGATTTTTCGACTTCATAACTGTCTATAGCGTAAGAACACTAAAATACCTCTATCAAGTCGAAATATCTAGTCTAAGAAGGCCTAAAATTATGAAGTCATTAAACAAAATATAGTGGAAAACTGACGAAAACGACCCATATCAATGTCAACAAAATCTAGTGGAAGGAAAACTAAAAGACCTTTATAACAGTCGACAAAATATAGTTTAAGAAGGATTAAAAATACCGACCGTTTATAACAGTCGATTTTTAGTATTCCTTCCTCCAGATTTCGTTGACATTGATAAGGGTCCTTTTAGTCAGTTTT
>NW_013861756.1:0-578 GCF_000517525.1 Limulus polyphemus
CACCTCACTCGTTCACTATAGTTTAAGTCAGTTGTTTATTGTTCTACCAACTACTGGCTGAAACTCGTTGTCTGAAAGATCATCTTGAATAAATAAATCAAAATTTGGGAAGTAATTTTTATGTTTCTTTGTACACTATGTGCTTAAACTTTCTAACGAGTATTTTAAGTATTTTCACTTTGATAATAATATGTATTCGCTAGCTCAAACATTGTCAAACAACAATACGTAATATTTATCATAATTTTTAGTATTATTGGCTTCTAGACTTCGTCACACTTTGACTCTTAAATTGTTACATTTAAAATATATTATTGATTTGGTGTTTTATCATTATGTTATTGTTATCAGCGCGTGCTGTTTAGATTAATTGTTAGCTTGCTAAGATACCACAGAACTTACGCCTTAACTTAGATTTCTTTCAGCGATTTAGGAATTATTTTTATATTAATTTATTTTTAATATCCAGGTCACTTATAGTTCTAAAGAGATCTTCATTGGTTTGATTTTAATATCATTTTACTTTATTATAACATCAAAGTGTTTGTTTTGTCTGCCCTCTTTGCGGCCCGAGGAGG
>NW_013861757.1:0-336 GCF_000517525.1 Limulus polyphemus
AATAGTTTTTAAAACTAAGCTTTGTGTTTGTTCTCGTGCTGTCTATGTAGTTTAAACAGTTTTTAGAAACCAAGGTTCGTGTTTGTTCTCGTGCTGTGTGTGTAGTTTTACATAGATTTAAAACTATGCTTTGTATCTCTTCTCGTTCTCTGTGTATGTGGTTTTACATAGTTTTGAAACTAAGGTTTGTGTTGATAATCGTGCTATGTGTGTAGTTTTAAATAGTTTTAAAACTAAGCTTTGTGTTTATTCTCGTGCTTTGTATGTGTAGGTTTACCTGGTTTAAAACTAAACTTCGTGTTTGTTCTCGTGCTGTATATGTGTAGGTTTACCTAG
>NW_013861758.1:0-669 GCF_000517525.1 Limulus polyphemus
TTTTAAGTACTTGAACAGATTTCCTGAATAGAATGTTAATGTTTGATATGCTGTTAATTATATTTCTTTACTTCTACTCCTTAACTGTTAACATGTTAATGATTTGTTTTTGAAGTGTTAACATGTCTCGTGGATGGGAAAATATGACACGTGAAATTAAGGGATGTGTTTAATGTAGCTGGGAACCTAATCGGTGTAGTTGTAGATAAGTCACTTGAACCACTGAGGCATCACTTGGTTGATAGTTGTAAAGCTAATATAATGTTATGGTATAAAATATATATAGACATGATAATTACAAGTTAGAAAAGGTAGTTATTTCTGTATAAAATCATTTGACTCTACACAATATTTCGGTATCTCCAAAGTGTTCTAATATGTTGTTTCTCACTTGGAGCAGCTGTAGCCTTCAGTATACAAGGATTGTTCCTGACATCACTCAGGAGAAGTAAAAAGATTGATTTTGTCAGAAAAGTGCATAGCAGGTTTAAATTACTTGGGAAGTTGAGGAACTAAGCTTTGGTGGACTCGCAAGTATCCGATATTGTTTAAAGCAGGACCATTCTTGGAGCGTGAAGAGGTCAAGTTTGGAGCACCAGGTTCGGTTTGGAACTATAATTGAAAGTAGAGCAATATAAGAGCCTGAACAAGGCTTTAATTAGTGTAATA
>NW_013861759.1:0-559 GCF_000517525.1 Limulus polyphemus
TATTTCGTGAAAATAATTTTTATGTTTTAATTATCTCACCAATGGGCGTTCTGAAACATGGAAAGAAAATATGAAAGTGGTTTCCAGAAAAGGAAAACAACAAAGGGAGGAACTAGAAAAAGAAAAATCTGCTTTAGAAAAAGTTCCTAAGGTATAGCATCTGTGAACATCTGTTGAATGCATACCTCTCTTTGACGCTGAAAAATCTTGCGCTGCTATATTTTGTTCTGGAATCATATTTTTGTGAGTCCAAAATTCTATTATTCTTTTCCTGTCCGCTGGCTATAACGCTTGATCAGACGAGAGAGAGATCGTCTTCCTCGCCAGAATTAGTAGTGAGATTTTCAATCTGACATGCTCTTTCCTTTTACGAATCAAGGGATGACACTGCACTTGTGCTAGAATTTTTAGTTGCTACAGTGGGTTGAGAATCACTCAATCCTTGAAAGGCTGGTTGGGTTGTTCTGCTCCTCTGTTTCCTTTCAAACTGAATTTGTTTCGTCGTTTTTTAGTATAATCTTTAAAAAGTCCAATGAACAAAAAAAAAGAGAGAGATTGG
>NW_013861760.1:0-370 GCF_000517525.1 Limulus polyphemus
TTAAACTTCGCATGATACTGTGGAACGTACTAGTGAATATACGTAACAAAAGGTTAAGATCCATCAATTTAGAACCCTCTGATAGCAAGAAATCTATAACAGAGCAATATCAAAAATCTTCACTGCAGTACACATACTCTTTCAGAAAGCCAATAAAGTAGTAACAAAATGGACCAATAAAGTCGCAAGAATGATAACATGAACCTAGAGTTTTGCATGTAAATACGCAAGTACGCAACGAACGTTCATAAAAAAATTCGAGAAGATTAGACCAAATGGAACGAAGTACTGGTACAAAACGCAAAACCTTCCATAACTCCCTCAAAACGAATAGTAAAAAGGTGAAACTCTTCATGTAACTGCGCAACGA
>NW_013861761.1:0-359 GCF_000517525.1 Limulus polyphemus
TGGTAACAAAAAATCGAGAAACAATCGGTAACAAAAAGCTTCAGTGCAGTACACATACGATTTCAAGAAGCCATAAAAAGAGTAACATAAAACGACCACAAAAATCGTAAAACTAAAACTAATAATCTAGAATTTTGTAAGTAAACGCACAAAATTGCGGCGAACCTTAATAAAAAAATTCAAAAAGATTCATCTAAATGGGACTAAGTACTGGTACAAAAAGCAAAACCTTCAATAACTCCCTTAAAACGCATCGTAGGAAGGTGAAACTTCGCATGATACTGTGGAACGAACTAGTGAATATACATAGCAAAAAGGTTAAGATCCATCAATTTAGAAACCCTCTGATAGCAAGAAAT
>NW_013861762.1:0-336 GCF_000517525.1 Limulus polyphemus
GACAATGTAAACATGTGTCTTACTTGTTAACGTGACCTCCCAAGACAATGTAAACATGTGCCTTACTTGTTAACGTGACCTCTCAAGACAATGTAAACATGTGTCTTACTTGTTAACGTGACCTCTCAAGACAGTGTGAACATGTGTCTTACTTGTTAACGTGACCTCTCAAGACAATGTAAACATGTGTCTTACTTGTTAACGTGACCTCTCAAGACAATGTAAACATGTGTCTTACTTGTTAACGTGACCTCTCAAGACAATGTGAACATGTGTCTTACTTGTTAAACGTGACCTCTCAAGACAGTGTGAACATGTGTCTTACTTGTTAACGTG
>NW_013861763.1:0-390 GCF_000517525.1 Limulus polyphemus
GTTAAACACAGCCTACAGGTAATATACTGTAGACTCAAGCTTCAAACTTTTCAGGCAATATGTTTGTTAAGTACAGCCTACAGGTAACAGATTGTAGACTCAAGCTTCAAACTTTCCAGGTAATTTGTTTGTTAAACACAGCCTACAGGTAACAAACTGTAGACTCAAGCTTCAAACTTTCCAGGTAATTTGTTTGTTAAACACAGCCTACAGGTAACAAACTGTAGACTCAAGCTTCAAACTTTCCAGGTAGTTTGTTTGTTAAATACAGTTTACAGGTAACAGACTGTAGACTCAAGCTTCGAACTTTCCAGGTAATTTGTTTGTTAAGTCTATTGTAACAGACTGTAGACTCAAGCTTTAAACTTTCCAGGTAATTTGTTTGTTAAA
>NW_013861764.1:0-1019 GCF_000517525.1 Limulus polyphemus
ACTGTCAATAAGAAGAGACATGATTTAACAATACTATGTCCTGTCAATAAGAAGATACAGGATTTATCAATACTGTGTACTGTCAATAAAAAGACACAAGATTTAACAATACTGTGTCCGGTCAATAAGAAGATACAGGATTTATCAATACTGTGTCCTGTCAATAAGAAGAAAAAATTATTGATAAATCCTCCTGTATCTTCTTATTGACAGGACACAGTATTGTTAAATCTTGTGTCTTCTTTTTGACAGTACACAGTATTGGTAAATCCTGTCTCTTCTTATTGACAGTACACGGTATCGTTAAATCTTGTGTCTTCTTATTGACAGTACGCAGTATTGATAAATCCTGTATCTTCTTATTGACTGGACTCAGTATTGTTAAATCTTGTGTCTTTTTACTGACAGTACACAGTATCGTTAAATCTTGTGGCTTGTTATTGATAGTACACAATATCATTAAATGTTATGACTTGTTATGATAGTACACAGTATCGTTAAATCTTGTGTCTTCTTATTGACAGTACATTTAACGATACTGTGTCCTGTCAATAAGAAGATACAGGATTTATCAATACTGTGTATTGTCAATAAGAAGATACAATATTGTTAAATTTTGTGTCTTCTTATTGACAGTACACAGTATTGATAAATCCTGTATCTTCTTATTGACAGGACACAGTATTGATAAATCCTGTATCTTCTTATTGACAGGACACAGTATTGTTAAATCCTGTATATTTTTATTGACAGGACACAGTATTGTTAAATCTTGTGTCTTCTTTTTGACAGTACACACTGTCAATAAGAAGAAGACAGGACACATTATATTTTTAAATCTTGTGTCTTCTTATTGACAGGACACAATATTGTTAAATCCTATATCTTCTTATTGACAGGACACAGTATTTTTAAATCTTGTGTCTTCTTATTGACAGTACACAGTATTGATACATCCTTACACAGAGTTGATAAATCCTGTATCTTCTTATTACTGTCAAATAGAAGGCTCAACATTT
>NW_013861765.1:0-335 GCF_000517525.1 Limulus polyphemus
CTCTGCATTGTTGTCCCTAACTTTGGAAATTATAGACTAAAGGAAAGACAGCTAGTCAGGGCTATCTGTGCATTGTTGTCCCTAACTTTGGAAATTATAGACTAAAGGAAAGGCAGCTAGTCAGAGCTATCTGTGCATTGTTGTCCCTAACTTTGGAAATTATAGACTAAAGGAAAGACAGCTAGTCAGGGCTATCTGTGCATTGTTGTCCCTAACTTTGGAAATTATAGACTAAAGGAAAGGCAGCTAGTCAGGGCTATCTGTCCTTTGTTGTCCCTAACTTTGGAAATTATATACTAAAGGAAAGGCAGCTAGTCAGAGCTATCTGTGCATTG
>NW_013861766.1:0-337 GCF_000517525.1 Limulus polyphemus
AATTAAAAAGTGATAAAAAGTAGTCTGCTGAAAAGTTCTAGAGAAAACCAAAAGAATTAAAAAGTGGTATATAATAGTATACTGAAATGTTTTAGAGAAAACCAAAACAATTAAACTGTGATATAAAGTAGTACACTGAAAAGATTTAGAGAAAACCAAAACAATTAAAAAGTGATATGATGTAGTGTACTGAAAAGTTTTAGAGAAACCAAAACAATTAAAAAGTGATATGAAGTAGTATACTGAAAAGTTTTACAGAAAACCAAAACAATTAAATTGTGATATAAAGTAGTAAACTGAAAAAATTTAGAGAAAACCAAAACACTTAAAAAGTAGT
>NW_013861767.1:0-337 GCF_000517525.1 Limulus polyphemus
CTGACGAAGGGCTTGGTTTAAACGTTCCAGTGGCTGACTATAGATCTCTGCATTGACAGTTCGCTGTGGATTGGGGAGTTCGAAATGAATTACTCCTTTGATGTCCCACCAAAAGCAAAGCATCACTTTCTGGGTATGGAGTCCAGGTTTTGGGGTTGGAAGTGGGTTTTGTCTGGGACTGAGTCATTGTTTCTGACGTTTAATATTCGCATAGAGAATCCATTTTTCATCACCGGTGATAATTCTGTCCAAAAAATGGTTCATGCGCCAGAAGAGATGAAGCAACGTTCACACGTTGGAAACGATGATCATCGGAGAGTTCGTGAGGCACCCAAAC
>NW_013861768.1:0-336 GCF_000517525.1 Limulus polyphemus
AAAACACAGGATTTAACATATAAATCACAGGATCTAACAAGTTATAAACACAGGATTTAACATATAAATCATAGGATCTAACAAGTTATAAAACACAGGATTTAACAAGTTATCAAACACAGGATTTAACAAGTTATTAAACACAGTATCTAACAAGTTATTAAACATAGGATCTAACAAGTTATAAAACACAGGATTTAACAAGTTATAAAACACAGAATTTAACAAGTTATAAAACACAGGATTTAACATGTTATCAAACACAGGATTTAACAAGATATAAAACACAGGATTTAACAAGATATAAAACACAGGATTTAACAAGTTATCAAACAC
>NW_013861769.1:0-336 GCF_000517525.1 Limulus polyphemus
CGAACATGTGGAGGCCTACTTCAGTAGGATGTTGAGTAGACCAGAGAGGAACTATTGTGTAACACGGAGGGAACTCTTTGCTATAGTAAAGAGTCTGACATATTTCCATCCTTACCTCTATGGTGCAAGGTTTACCATCAGGACAGACCATGCTGCGTTACGCTGGTTAAGATCATTAAAGAACCCAGAGGGGCAACTAGCACGTTGGATTGGAAAGATAGACCAGTGTAACTATGATATTGAATATAGAGAAGGAAAATCCCATGGAAATGCTGATGGACTGAGCTGCAAAACCTTGCAAAAATGACTGCAAACATTGCTGCAAAAGAGAGGTTG
>NW_013861770.1:0-559 GCF_000517525.1 Limulus polyphemus
TGTGTTGTCATGAGCGGAATTCCAGGGGATGTAGAGACCAGTATGTGCGTTTTTGCGGTGAATTTTTGTTTTAAACTCAGTGTCAGATCTAATAATTTTGAGGTTAAGAAAGGATAATTGTTTATTGTTTTCGTGTTCTATGGTAAATTTGATGTTGGGGTGAATGGAATTTATGTGTTTAAAGAAAGTTAGTGTGTGTTCTGTAGAGTTGAAACCAGCAAAAGTGTCATCGACATATCTGTACCAGTATAGTGGGGGATGAAGCGCAGAACACCATGATTTTATTCAGAAAACATAAAACACTATGGTTTTATTGAAGAAACATATAACACCATGATTTTATTCAAACAAGATACAACACTGGTTTTATTGAAGAAACATATAACACCATGATTTTATTCAAACAAGATACAACACTATGGTTTTATTGAAGAAACATATAACACCATGATTTTATTCAAACAAGATACAACACTATGGTTTTATTGATGAAACATATAACACCATGATTTTATTCAAACAAGATACAACACTGTGGTTTTATTGAAGAAACATATAA
>NW_013861771.1:0-337 GCF_000517525.1 Limulus polyphemus
TTTCCCATCTGCAGTTTCCCATCTCTGGAGAAGAATACCATCTTCAAGCTTCAACTGGTCCCATTGTGCCCAATAATTCTTTGTCAAAGGGCTTAAGCTAGACACTTTCCCATCTGTAGTTTCCCATCTCTGAATACCATCTTCAAGCTTCAACTGGTCCCATTGTGCCCAATAGTTCTTTGTCAAAGGGCTTAAGCTAGACACTTTCCCATCTGCAGTTTCCCATCTCTGGAGAAGAATACCATCTTCAATCTTCAACTGGTCCCATTGTACCCAATAGTTTTTTGTCACAGGGCTTAAGCTAGACACCTTCTCCCAAGCAGGGCGCAAAACACTA
>NW_013861772.1:0-337 GCF_000517525.1 Limulus polyphemus
CCCATTGTCTGGGGTTGATTAAGTCGATGGTTAATGGATCCTCAATATAACGATAATTAAACAAATAAAACACTAAACAGTAATCATGGCGAGAAACTACAGCAAGAAAACACAACGAAAAGAAAAAAAAACGAAAAATCAGTAATAAGAACATATTAAAAATGTATAATTTAAATGAAGACTGCATGTTGTTCAGAGTTGGAGAGTGCTGCTTGATGTGGAGGGTTTCTTTGATCAATAATTCCAGACTTGCAGAGAATAGAGAAATTTGATAGTATAGGTGATGTCCTGTTTCTTCACTATATTGGCGTACAGAGGAAACACAGGGGTTATTCAA
>NW_013861773.1:0-337 GCF_000517525.1 Limulus polyphemus
GTAGGTACGATTCGCTGAACGAGGAGCTAGCTAGCTTTATCCTTCGTTATTCACCAGCCACACACGCCGAGTTTTCCATCATGAAGTTATATAATGTTTTCGTAAAAAATACTAATTTTCGATGAGAATCCACTGAAGTTAAATGAGTTCTAATGTTCGAACTTTGTAAATGCTACTGGTCAAATATCTGAAGTTTTCCGATTGATAAGCGTTATAACAATCACACTTATAGCTCCCGAAGTTGATAGCATACTGACTATAGCAAACTAATAATAGATACTCATTGTTTTAGGCGCGTCGTGTTGGTTATATTTATAGGCGTGTGGAGAGTTTCTTA
>NW_013861774.1:0-337 GCF_000517525.1 Limulus polyphemus
TTTTACTAAAAACCAAAGGCTATATAAAGCCCATGTTTTTTGCCAAATTTTGAAAAAATTGTTTTTCTTCATATTTCAATACAAAGATGCCCTTGATGTAAGACATTCAAAATAGAAATCCTTTTATGAAATTTCCCAAAAGTTATTTCATAATCTCTGATAAAAATTTCGGTTAGTGTCGATTTTACTCTTGTTGTTTTTTTGTCTTCAATTGTATATTAAAAAAAGAAGAGCTTTAAGAATAACATCATTCAAACAAAATTCCAACATATAAAAGACCATGACGTCTTCTTATCAAATAAACTCCACCTTTTGGATTGTTTTTATCTGTGTTTGC
>NW_013861775.1:0-338 GCF_000517525.1 Limulus polyphemus
CCAACTTTTTCTCATACACCCTTTTTGATGTCCTAATTTCCTGTTCCACCAACTTTCTTGATCTTCTATAATCTTCTAAGTCTCCTGTCATACCAGTCAATTTAAATTTCTTAAATTTATTATGCTTTTCTTTAACTTGATCTCTTAAACTCTTTGTGAGTCAACCTGGTTTTTTTATTTGCAGCTACTCTTTTCTTTCTGTAAGGAATATCTTTGCCTTGAATATTTAAAAATTTATCTTTAAAAATTTTCTACATTTAATCAGTGTCTCCAAGTAATTCAGCTGCCCAATTCACAAGAGATAATTCTTGTTACATCCCATCAAAATTTGCTTCTTT
>NW_013861776.1:0-328 GCF_000517525.1 Limulus polyphemus
TTAACCGATACACTCAACAATAGCAACGAACGTCAATAATACTCCGACCGCAGATCAATTACTCACTATCTCTCACTGCACACACATTACCTTCCCCGCTTTTATACCAGCGTAACCTATTTCTAGTAAGACCTTGAACATTCGACAAAGTACATGATAATTCTAGAAACGTTGCGTCACGTGGTCATGTGACTCGCTGACGCAACAATATCAAAGAAACAAATGTTACTTAAGGACGATATTGATTTTTAAATCAACGTAGGCCTAACAATAAATATCAAGAGGGAGACAAAATAGTACTTAACGACGATACTCCTTTTTTAAATCT
>NW_013861777.1:0-337 GCF_000517525.1 Limulus polyphemus
ACAAAAGATTTAACGATACTGTGTACTGTCAATAAGAAGACACAAAATTTAACGATTCTGTGTACTGTCAATAATAAGACACAATATTCAACGATAATGTGTACTGTCAGTAAGAAAACACAAGATTTAACAATAATGTGTCCTGTCAATAAGAAGACACAAGATTTAACGATACTGTGTACTGTCAATAATAAAACACAATATTCAAAGATAATGTGTACTGTCAGTAAGAAAACACAAGATTTAACAATAATGTGTCCTGTCAATAAGAAGACACAAGATTTAACGATACTGTGTACTGTCAATAAGAAGACAAGATTTAACAATACTTTTTACT
>NW_013861778.1:0-335 GCF_000517525.1 Limulus polyphemus
AATAGAGGGTTTGTTTTAAGTTAAGCACAAAGCTACACAATGAACTAAATGTGCTCTGCCCACCACGGGTATCGAAACCCGGATTCTAGCGTTTTAAGTCCGCAGACATACCGCTGTGCTACTGGGGGGGCGTTTACAATTGATAAATAAAATAACGAAATTCTTATATACATATTGTAATAAGGCAATTAACAAATAGAGTTATTTACATGCAGGTTAATTATAAGTAGCATGTGTAGTGCTTTTTTCACTTATTAAAACGTCACATCAAAGAGAATACTGTAAGATCATGAAACAATCATGCAAAAAACGAGTATATGTAAAAATACAATACG
>NW_013861779.1:0-337 GCF_000517525.1 Limulus polyphemus
TGAAATCGAAACGCCCTAACAACCAGGCCCACAAATATCATGAACCACGATATTAGTTCATAATAGGGATCACTAGGAATTGCCCAAAACCCTAATAGCACATTCGGGAAAAAGCACCTTAAAGTTGAGTAAAGATTAAGTTCAAACAACACATTAGAATCTTTGCTATTGATTGCTAAGGCTGTAAACATATAAAAATGCACAAAAAGTACGCATGTTAGACTTACAAAGAAAAGAAAATCTACTCAAAACGGTCCGTTTGGAATTCTTTTTCTTCTTCTTCTTATTAGTATTCTCTTGCCAGTCTAAAACAAAAATGGCTTGGTATATTGCACTC
>NW_013861780.1:0-337 GCF_000517525.1 Limulus polyphemus
ATGTTACTACCTGTTTAAATGTCATTAATATCTACTGTTGTTTAATGTTGGTCTTTGATATTTGTATGTTACTACCTGTTTAATGTCGTTAATATCTACTGTTGTTTAATGTTGGCCTTTGACACTAGTATGTTACTAACTGTTTAAATGTCGTCAATATCTACTGTTGTTTAATGTTGGTGTTTGACACTGGTATGTTACTACCTTTTTAAATGTCGTTAATATCTATTGTTGTTTAATGTTGGTCTTTGACACTGGTATGTTACTACCTGTTTAAATGTCGTTAATATATACTGTTGTTTAATGTTTTTCTTTAACACTGGTATGTTACTACCTG
>NW_013861781.1:0-337 GCF_000517525.1 Limulus polyphemus
TCTTGTTTCTTTTCTTTTTCCTCTAACAACTGCTGTAATCTCTCTTCTTGTTTAATTTCTCGTTCTTCTTGTTTCTTTTCTTTTTCCTCTAACAACTGCTGTAATCTCTCTTCTTGTTTAATTTCTCGTTCTTCTTGTTTCTTTTCTCGTTCTTCTTGTTTCTTTTGCTGCCATCAAGTCTGCTAAGTTGTAGTTTGATTTTCCGCCTCTCGTTTCCATTTCTTTTTTCGTTCCACTTCTGACACCAATTTGTTACGTCTCCGTTTGTTAATTGATTTTCCGTAAATTCGTTCCGAAGAAACTTTAGCGACACAAGTCCTTTCTTAAATAAAACTGG
>NW_013861782.1:0-337 GCF_000517525.1 Limulus polyphemus
TATCCTCGACAACTATCTGCGCTAGACGTCCCTAACCTAGCAGTGATCGGCCTAATCAACATCCGCCACCGCCAAATCTTGGGCTTCTCTTTTACAAATGAATAATGGGCTGACCTGAAATTTATAACGCCCCCATTCCAGCAAGGGTTCAAATCTTTTGGAAGAGTTTCGTACAACTGTCCATTAAAAATATGATGGAAGCTTTTTTCAATAGCTTTACAAACATCCTTATGTCATTCAGTGCCCTCTTTCTCACTACGTTTAGAAACAGGCAGAATATAACACCTGTATTATCTGGGATAGAGCAAAGTAGAAACGGCTCAACAACCACCTAGAG
>NW_013861783.1:0-337 GCF_000517525.1 Limulus polyphemus
ATATATATATATAGTGTAAGACGAGTAGAAACAGCAAACAGACAATAGCAGAAGAGAGTAAAGTTACAAGCAAGGAAAAGTTCGGCGTGAAGTTCACTACCGTAGAAGTGATAAGCCTAATGTTTAATATGTTAGAATAAGACTAACAGTAGAAAAGGAGATAAGAAGAAGAATTTATTCCGTTAAAGCGTAGTTATAAAGTAACTGAATCAGCCTGAGTGCACTTTGACAAAAGAACAGAGGATATTTAGAAGAAAGAAAACAATTACGGTAACTCGCGCCACACACACGTAATACTGGTGCAATAATAATAGAGAAGATAGTTTGGCTTGTCAAT
>NW_013861784.1:0-284 GCF_000517525.1 Limulus polyphemus
CACAAGCATACATCTTCCATGGGACTATTGCTTTTAGGCTGCTTAGACAGACTCTTGTAAACTTGTCTACAAACGTGTAGTTGGCTTTGGAAAGCACGCTATGAGCTTTTGATTACTTTCGATTTCTTCCTTTTTTTTCACATAAAAGTATGTCATTTAAAGATGAAGAATTTATAACCAAGGTACTTATCATTGTATCATTACCATATATCGTGAATACATCTATGTATTTACAAAAACCAGGACTTGTTCACTACAAATAAACATTATTAATTAGTATAAAC
>NW_013861785.1:0-337 GCF_000517525.1 Limulus polyphemus
CTTCCGAATCCAACTCCATAACCTTGTGTTGCGTCAAACGTGCTACATGTGGAAGTGCATTGTCATGGAGAAGAACACCTTTCCGATTGACGAGTGAAGGGCGTTTCTGATGAAAAGCTTGATTTAAACGTTCCAGTTGGTGACTGTAGATCTCTACCTTGACAGTTCGCTGCGGATTGAGTAGTTCGAAATGAATTACTCCTTTGATGTCCCGCCAAATGGAAAGCATCACTTTCTGCGGATGGAGTCCAGGTTTGGGGGTCGGAAGTGGTTACTGTCTAGGACTGAGCCATTGTTTTTGGCATTTAATATTCACACAGAGAATCCATTTTTCATC
>NW_013861786.1:0-337 GCF_000517525.1 Limulus polyphemus
GTCCCTCTGGGTTCTTTAATGATTTTAACCAGTGTAATGCACTATGGTCTGTCCTGATGGTAAACCTGGTGCCATACAGGTAAGAATGGAAATATATCAGACTCTTTTCTATAGCAAGGAGTTCCCTCAGTATTACACAGTAGTTCCTCTCTGGTCTATGTAGGACCCTACTGAAGTAGGCCACCACATGTTCGTTCCATCCACTTTCTGAGACAACACTCCCCCAATTCCACCATTACTAGCATCACAATCCAGTATGTACGGCAGTGAGAAATTGGAAGCTTTAAAAGAGGAGCTGAGGCCAATTTTTCTTTCAATGTCTTGAAAGAATGCCGGC
>NW_013861787.1:0-337 GCF_000517525.1 Limulus polyphemus
AAACAGATAGAAGAACACGCAGTTCAATACGGTATAGAATCACCTAATTAAGATAGAACAACAGAAACAGATAGAAGAACACGCAGTACAATACGGTACAGAATCACCTAATTAAGATAGAACAACAGAAACAGATAGAAGAACACACACAGTACAATACGGTATAGAATCACCCAATTAAGATAGAACAAGAGAAACCGTGGAAGAACACAGTACAATACGGTGCAGAATCACCTAACTAAGATAGAACAACAGAAACAGATAGAAGAACACATAGTACAATACGATATAGAATCACCTAATTAAGATAGAACAACAGAAACAGATAGAAGAACAC
>NW_013861788.1:0-655 GCF_000517525.1 Limulus polyphemus
CAAGGCTATCTGCGACTAAACAAACCGGTAAAAACAAAGAAAGTAAATTAATGTAAAAATACTGCGAGTTAAAACCAATACATGTCGATAAAAGATTTATACAGAATTAAAAATACCTATAGTGTGTAAAAAATTAAAAATACAATCTAATCGGACAGTGTCACCATTACCAATGACACTGTCCAGCGTCAGGGGTAAACTTTTAGATAAGATGTGTCTAAAATGATGCCGCCGCTCACGGTTGTAACGACGGCACGACAGTAAAATGTGGGCTATTGTGACTTGAGTATCTCAATGGCTACACATCGGTGGGTCAATACCCAATAAAAGAAAAGATGGGTTAAAAAACTATGACCAATGCGTAGCCTTGCCAGGGGACTACGGTCCTGTCTTCAAGGCGCGGCTTCGTGCCAGTTGGCAGTCGACTTGGAGTGAGCAACACCATAATAAGCTTTTCCAGATCAAACCTTCTGTTGGTCTTTGGCCGTCTTGCTTCCGTAAGGATCGGAAGGAGGAAGTAGTTATGTATGGGACAGGGACGGCCGTGATGGCACCAGAGCAGACGGACTTAGCTGCGGTGTCAGCGAGCTCGTTCCCGTGAATACCGATATGGCCAGGGATCCAGAAAAACTGGATGGAAATAGAAGATAGAGAA
>NW_013861789.1:0-335 GCF_000517525.1 Limulus polyphemus
AGCACAACGTGTACTGCATGTTCTTCACCATTCTTCCACATCTTGTCTCATACCTATCCAGTAAAATCTGTGTCGTAGGTGACTCAAAGTTTTCTTAACTCCGAGATGTCCTCCTGTTACAGTATCATGGGATTGACGCAACACAACTTCCCATAACTTTCTTGGTATAACTGTTTGCCAGGTCATCACTTTCCCATCTGCAGTTTCCCATCTCCGGAGGAGAATACCATCTTCAACTTTCAACTGGTCCCATTGTGCCCAATAGTTCTTTGTCACAGGGCTTAGACTAGACACCTTCTCCCAAGCAGGGCGCAAAACACTTGCTTTAGGAAATC
>NW_013861790.1:0-333 GCF_000517525.1 Limulus polyphemus
CACCCATACTAAGTGGACTCTGAGCGTGTGCACCTGGGTATTGTTAGTTATCCAATTGTTACGTATTATAATTTTGAATAGTCCGAATCCGAATTAAATAATCTAAATTTAGTAGTTAAGTTGTACTTTTGATTTAGTATTTAAATAAATTGCGATATATTAGTCAATATACGATATTTGCCAACTAGATTAATACGCATCGTCTTCGTTTTTAACACAAATACGTTTTAATATAGACACAAGAGTACAATATTCAATAACAATTATTACGAATAGTTATTACAAACAACGATTCATAAACAAAAGTTTCACAAACTTACAAACAATATACTA
>NW_013861791.1:0-336 GCF_000517525.1 Limulus polyphemus
TATTTAGTGACTATAAACATTGTTTGGTATCAGACCACCTACAACATCTGTATAAAGAAATTTATTGACTATAAACATTGTTTGGTAACAAACCACCTACAACATCTGTATAAATATATTTAGTTACAATAAACATTGTTTGGTATCAAACTACCTACAACATCTGTATAAAGATATTTAGTGACTATAAACATTGTTTGGTATCATACCTCCTACAACATCTGTATAAAGATATTTATTGACTATAAACATTGTTTGGTAACAAACCACCTACAACATCTGTATAAAGATATTTAGTGACTATAAACATTGTTCCGTATCAAACCACCTATTCCA
>NW_013861792.1:0-338 GCF_000517525.1 Limulus polyphemus
CTAATGGGCCTTTAACCATTACCTCATTTACCACATTATTGAAATAATGGGCCTTTAACCATTACCTCATTTACCACATTCTTGAAACAATGGGCCTTTAACCATTTCCTCATTTACCACATTCTTGAAACAATGGGCCTTTAACCATTACCTCATTTACCACATTCTTGAAACAATGGGCCTTTAACCATTACCTCATTTACAACAGTCTTGAAACAATGGGCCTTTAACCATTACCTCATTTACCACAGTCTTGAAACAATGGACCTTTAACCATTACCTCATTTACCACAGTCTTGAAATAATGGGCCTTTAACCATTACCTCATTTACCACATT
>NW_013861793.1:0-335 GCF_000517525.1 Limulus polyphemus
TATCTTCTTCCGTATTGGTCTCTGTCTCATTGGCTTCTGCTTCACGTGGGATTCATCTGCTCCATTGGGAATTATCCCATTATCGGTAATAGTCACATCAGTGGTAGTAACTTCATTAATGGGATCACTGTTTTCCTTCTCAAAACTGGGTAGAGTTTCTTCTTCGACAGTGGCTTTTTCTTGTGACATGTCTTCAGCAGCATCATTTGTTCCATTGTTCACTTCATTCCAACTGAAATGTCCTAAACCATGATAATGCCAAAGCCTGTTGGCATGCACCACTTTTGGTTTACCTCGCCGACCACATTTTATTTGGAAAGTCACATCTGAGAGAT
>NW_013861794.1:0-338 GCF_000517525.1 Limulus polyphemus
GTCAATGTATCCTCCTTGTGTTAAAGACAATAGATCGTCCTCTAACGTATCTAATTCGCTTTTAAATTTATTAATGTCATCCATTTGTACTTCTGGTTTGCTTTCTTGTTCCAGTTGCCACTGTTGTAGTCTCTCTTCTTGTTTATTTTCTTTCTCCTCCCACAACTGCTGTAATCTCTCTTCTTGTTTCTTTTCTCGTTCTTCTTGTTTCTTTTCTTTTTCCTCCAACAAGTGCTGTAATCTCTCTTGTTTATTTTGCTGTTCGAGCTGCCATTGTTGTAGGTTTTCTTGCCACTGCTGTAATCTTTCTTCTTATTTCTTTTCTCGTTCTTCTTTTT
>NW_013861795.1:0-335 GCF_000517525.1 Limulus polyphemus
GGGTACAACATAGATAGCTCATTGTGCACATTTATGCTTGCTTACAAACAAAAAAAAAACATAAAGGATAGTACTTTAACAAGCTGCAGTATCAAACTTACTGCTACAAGCTATTTTCCAGGGAAGTTCTGTTAAAGTAATGTTACGACAGCGGAAGTCACGCGACGCTGAGAGCATGCGCGCTGGAGTTTCTAGAAGGATCATGACTTATCAGGGAATCTCACGAATATCCCAGTATTTGCTAGACGCCCTCTTTTTTAGTATATAAGGGCATATGCAGATAGATTGAAGAGAGAGATAATTTAGTCAAGCGAACAGTAGGCGCCGTAAGTAAA
>NW_013861796.1:0-336 GCF_000517525.1 Limulus polyphemus
CTCTCTAAAACTCCTGCCAAGCGCTGGTCTTCTCTCGATTCCTCTCTTAAACTCCTGTCAAGCGCTGTCTTCTCTCTATTCCTCTCTTAAACTCCTGCCAAGCGCTGGTCTTCTCTCGATTCCTCTCTAAAACTCCTGTCAAGCGCTGTCTTCTCTCGATTCCTCTCTAAAACTCCTGTCAAGTGCTGGTCTTCTCTCGATTCCTCTCAAAAACTCCTGTCAAGCGCTGGTCTTCTCTCGATTCCTCTCATAAACTACTGCCAAGCGCTGGTCTTCTCTCGATTCCTCTCTTAAACTCCTGTCAAGCGCTGTCTTATCTCGATTCCTCTCTTAAAC
>NW_013861797.1:0-336 GCF_000517525.1 Limulus polyphemus
CAAGGTAGAGCATCATTCCCGGTACAAAACATAAAGTCTTTCAAGGTAGAGCATCATTCCCGGTACAAAACATAAAGTCTTTCAAGGTAGAGCATCATTCCCGGTACAAAACACAAAGTCTTTCAAGGTAGAGCATCATTCTCGGTACAAAACATAAAGTGTTATAAGGTAGAGCATCATTCCCGGTACATAACATAAAGTGTTTCAAAGTAGAGCATCATTCCCGGTACAAAACATAAAGTGTTATAAGGTAGAGCATCATTCCCGGTAGAAAACATAAAGTCTTTCAAGGTAGAGCATCATTCCCGGTACAAAACATAAAGTCTTTCAAGGTAG
>NW_013861798.1:0-336 GCF_000517525.1 Limulus polyphemus
GAAGAGAGACTACAGCAGTGGCAACTGGAACAAGAAAGGAAACAAGAAGTACAAATGAAAAAAATCAATAAATTTAAAAGCGAATTAGATACGTTAAAGAACGATTTGTTGTGTGTTACACAAGGAGGATACGTTGACCATCGACTTAATCAGCCCCAGACAATGGCAAGCCCCTTACAGAGCCCGCAGTTAAACCCTAATGCAGACATATTCAGTCCCATTAGAAGTCACATCCCAGATATGAATGTCAGTAATAGGAGTGATCCAGTGTGAAGGAAGCCACAGGAATTCGATGGGAAGGCACTATGGGACGCATATAGAGCACAGTTTGAGTTA
>NW_013861799.1:0-337 GCF_000517525.1 Limulus polyphemus
CCTTGCAATGTTGTTTTAGGTGTTTAAGTTTTTGGAAAGTGCTGCAAAAACCAAGATCCTTTCCTCCATAGCACACTTAAGAAGATTATTTCCATCAGAATGATACATATAATGTAAATTATGACAATGCATATTCATAAACATGCATTTTGTTATCATTATAAGCCATTTGCCAGTTATTTGCTCAACTCATCAAATGATCTGAATTCTTTTATAAAGCAGAAAAATCCTTCTCACAACCAGCTACACTCAAGACCATAATACCATCAACAAATTTAAGCAATTTATTGACTATTCTCTGATCTGTTTCTGTCTACTAGCTTTAAGCCGAGTGCTA
>NW_013861800.1:0-466 GCF_000517525.1 Limulus polyphemus
TTAAATCTTGTGTCTTCTTATTGACAGTACACAGTATCGTTAAATCTTGTGTCATTTATTGACAGTACACAGTATCGTTAAATCTTGTGTCTTCTTATTGACAGTACAAGTGGTAAGTATCACCCTAATTGTTTAAATCTACCCAGCTGTATAATGTGGGTGAATCAATGAATCAAGTGTTAAGTATAAGTCTAGTTGTTTAAATCTACACATCTGTATAATGTGGGTGAATCAATGATTCAAGTGGTAAGTATCAACCTAGTTGTTTAACTCTACCCCGCCGTTTAATGTGGGTGAATCAATGAAACAAGTGGTAGGTATCACACTAGTTGTTTAACTCTACCCAGCTGTATAATGTGGGTGAATCAATGAATGAAGTGGTAGGTATCACCCTAGTTGTTTAAATCTACACACATGTATAATGTGGGTGAATCAATGAATCAAGTGTTAAGTATTACCCTAGTTA
>NW_013861801.1:0-338 GCF_000517525.1 Limulus polyphemus
TCTGTGCTGGACTTAACGTAGGATTCAAATTCGAGAGCTCTGGCCATTGCATCCTGCATGGTAGAGGGGTGTGCTTGCTTCACTTGTATCTTAAGTTGTTGACTGCCCAAAGCATCTACGAACTGATCCCTCAGCAACAACTTGAGGAGATCGGGTGGTGCAGTTGGGTAAGCCTTGTGTGCCATGCTTTCCAAGTCTTGTGCCAGCTCTTGCAGGCTCTCCCCTATAGCACGGACCCTCGTCCTAAACCTAGCCCTGTAGACTTCTGACTGATTATGGGTTCCATACCTGAGTTCTAGAGCCGCTACCAGTGCTCTATAGTTGTGTCTGTCGGCTAG
>NW_013861802.1:0-337 GCF_000517525.1 Limulus polyphemus
CAATTCTTGGCAGTGGGTATGAGTCTTGTGTGCCATGCTTTCCAAGTCCTGTGCCAGCTCTTGCAGGCTCTCCCCTTTAGCACAGACTCTCGTCCTGAACCTGGCCCTGTAGACTTCTGACTGGTTTTGGGTTCCATACCTGAGTTCTAGAGCCGACACCAGTGTTCTATAGCTGTGCCTGTCGTCTGCTGACAACTGTCCAAGTATTTCCAGTGGTTGTCCCTTCAAGCTCGTTGCCACATATACTGCTTTCTGCTCCTCTGTCTATCCATTCATCTCTGCCAGTAACTCAAACTGTGCTCTATATGCTTCCCACGGTGCTTTCCCATCGTATTCC
>NW_013861803.1:0-336 GCF_000517525.1 Limulus polyphemus
CTGTGTAACACGGAGGGAACTCCTTGCTATAGTAAAGAGTCTGACATATTTCCATCCTTACCTCTATGGTACAAGGTTTACCATCAGGACAGACCATGCTGCGTTACGCTGGTTAAGATCATTAAAGAACCCAGAAGGACAACTAGCACGTTGGATCGGAAAAATAGACCAGTATAATTATAATATTGAATATAGAGAAGGAAAATCCCATGGTAATACTGATGAACTGAGTCGAAGACCCTGCAAAAACGACTGCAGACATTGCTGCAAAAGAGAGGTGGAACTAACCAAGTGTCATCAAGCTGAAGTCAAGCCAACTGAAAGAGTTGATGATGG
>NW_013861804.1:0-350 GCF_000517525.1 Limulus polyphemus
ATACCGAATTTATAACCACAATACTCATCTTTAGCCTTTTTTGGTACAACAACTCCATGAACACTTAGGTGTAACTCTAGTTACCGAATTTATAACCACCATACTCATCTTTAGCTTTCTTGGTACAACAACTCCACGAACACGTAGGTGTAACTCTAGTTACCGAATTTATAACCTCTATACTCATCTTTAGCCTTACTTGGTACAACTACTCCATGAACACTAGGTGTAACTCTAGTTACCGAATTTATAACCACCATACTCTTCTTTATACTTACTTGGTACAACTACTCCAATGAACACTTAGGTGTAACTCTAGTTACAGAATTTATAAACCACCATACTCATTT
>NW_013861805.1:0-808 GCF_000517525.1 Limulus polyphemus
CAGACGTGTATAATAATCACCCACGCTATCTTAGCTGGACTTCAATATTATGTAATCACACACGCTATCTTAGCTTTCTTTCTTTCCCGGACTTCAGACGTGTATCATAATCACCCACGCTATCTTAGCTGGACTTCAATATTATGTAATCACACACGCTATCTTAGCTTTCTTTCTTTCCTGGACTTCAGACGTGTATAATAATCACCCACGCTATCTTAGCTGGACTTCAATATTATGTAATCACACACGCTATCTTAGCTTTCTCTCTTTCCTGGACTTCAGACTTGTGTAATCACACACGCTATCTTAGCTTTCTCTCTTTCCTGGACTTCAGACTTATGTAATCACACACGCTATCTTAGCTTTCTCTCTTTCCTGGACTTCAGACTTATGTAATCACACACGCTATCTTAGCTTTCTTTCTTTCCTGGACTTCAAACTTATGTAATCACACACGCTATCTTAGCTTTCTTTGCTTTCCTGGACTTCAAACTTATGTAGTCACACACGCTATCTTAGCTTTCTTGCTTTCCTGGACTTCAAACTTATGTAGTCACACACGCTATCTTAGCTTTCTTGCTTTCCTGAACTTCAAACTTGTGTAATCACCCACGCTATCTTAGCTTTCTTTTCTGAATTTCAGACTTATGTAATCACCCACGCTATCTTAGCTTTCTTTTCTGGACTTCAGACTTATGTAATCACACACGCTATCTTAGCTTTCTTGCTTTCCTGGACTTCAAACTTATGTAATCTCACACGCTATCTCAGCTTTCTCTCTTTCCTGGACTTCAGACGTGTATAA
>NW_013861806.1:0-460 GCF_000517525.1 Limulus polyphemus
AAAGTCATTTAATTTTAAATGTCATAAACGTACATACTGAATAGCAGTTTAATGCGTGATTAACATCAACAAAACTTAATTATCTAAATAAAAAGCTTTAAATTAAAAAAATATCCGATATAAAAAAATTATTGAAAAGTAATTTTGAAACCAGAACCAAACAAACGCTTTTTTTCTAGACTAAATATGACAATAAAAAACAGTAAAACGTCTTTTTTGTCCTAATGATAAAGCCGTTCCCTGTGTAATTGATTGAGACTGATCTCGCTATATAAGAGTATTGTCCGCACGTATATAAAAACAATCCTACAAGGTCACGGAGAAGATGAGGTCCAATGTCCTGAAGCTATGGAAAGAGATCTATCAGAGATGAGTTTTGTCCTGAAGCTATGGAAAGAGATCTTTCGGCAATGAGTTTTGTCCTGAAGCTATGGAAAGAGATCTTTCGGCAATGAGTTTT
>NW_013861807.1:0-337 GCF_000517525.1 Limulus polyphemus
CTTATTGACAGTACACAGTATCGTTAAATCTTGTGTCTTCTTATTGACAGGACACATTATTGTTAAATCTTGTGTTTTCTTACTGACAGTACACATTATCGTTGAATATTGTGTCTTATTATTGACAATACACAGAATCGTTATATCTTGTATCTTCTTATTGACAGTACACAGTATCGTTAAATCTTGTGTCTTCTGATTGACAGTACACAGTATCGTTAAATCTTGTGTCTTCTTATTGACAGTACACAGTATTTATAAATCTTGTGTTTTCTTATTGACAGTACACAGTATTTATAAATCTTGTGTCTTCTTATTGACAGAACACAGTATTGTT
>NW_013861808.1:0-337 GCF_000517525.1 Limulus polyphemus
AGAAGCCAGTCATTTGTGGTGTACATGAATTATAAAACAGATTGATAAAATACTACTTAAGTTTAAAAATAACAAATTTATTAGTTTACAAAACTGTACATATGCTTAACTAGATCTTGTACAGGTAGCATTCTGGAATTCATGGTTACATTGTATGAACCTTTCGTGTTTTTGCTGCTGCAAATGCATCAATTAAACTATCAAAATTTAAGGTATTAAGTACGTCTTTTTCAATACCTAATATTGCCAAGCTACTAAGTCGTTCTTGAGTCATTGAGGTTCTCAAGTATGTAAGAATTAATTTCAGCTTCCTGAAGGATCTTTCACAACTAGCAAC
>NW_013861809.1:0-337 GCF_000517525.1 Limulus polyphemus
CATACACATGATAAATAAAACTTCTTATTAAATATTATCAACGATATACATATACATGGTAAATAAAACTTCTGATTAAACATTCACATCGATATATATATGGTAAATAAATACTTCTGTTAAAACATTCACATCGATATATTTATATATGGTAAATAATAACTTCTGATTAAATATTCTCAACGATATACATATACATGATAAATAAAACTTTTTATTAAATATTTTCAACGATATACATATACATGGTAAATAAAACTTCTGATTAAACATTTAAAACGATAAATATATATATGGTAAATAATAATTTTTGATTAAACACTTACAAGGACATATC
>NW_013861810.1:0-378 GCF_000517525.1 Limulus polyphemus
TTGATACCACGAAAATACTCAATACCAAGCATTGATTATTGCTTGATACCATGAAAATACTCAATACCAAGCACTGATTATCGCTTGATACCATGAAAATACTCAATACCAAGTACTGATTATTACTTGATACCATGAAAATACTCAATACCAAGCACTGATTATCGCTTGATATCATGAAAATGCTCAATACCAAGCATTGATTATCGCTTGATACCACGAAAATACTCAATACCAAGCATTGATTATTGCTTGATACCATGAAAATACTCAATACCAAGCATTGATTATCGCTTGATACCATGAAAATACTCAATACCAAGTACTGATTATCGCTGAAAATACTCAATACCAAGTACTGATTATCGCTTGATACCA
>NW_013861811.1:0-336 GCF_000517525.1 Limulus polyphemus
GTTTATCTAACCGGTAGCCATTACCAAACATTATTCATCTAACCATTAGCCAATACCAAACTATATTCATCTAACCATTAGCCAATACCAAACATTGTTCATCTAACCATGAGGAAATACAAAACATTGTTCATTTAACCATTAGCCAGTACAAGACATTGTTTGTCTAATCATTAGTCAGTAACAAACATTGTTTATCGAACTTTAGCCAATACCAAACATTGTTTATCTAACCATTAGCCAATACCAAACATTGTTCATCTAACCATTAGCTAATACCAAATATTGTTTATCGAACCTTTAGCCAATACCAAACATTGTTTATCTAACCATTAG
>NW_013861812.1:0-337 GCF_000517525.1 Limulus polyphemus
TTGGATTAGCTTTAATTTGTGTAACCAGGGTATCCTTGTGGATTAGCTTTAATTTGTGTAATCGGGGTATCCTTGTGGATTAGCTTTAATTTGTGTAACCGGGGTATCCTTGTGGATTAGCTTTAATTTGTGTAATCAGGGTATCCTTGTGGATTAGCTTTAATTTGTGTAACCAGGGTATCCATGTGGATTAGCTTTAATTTGTGTAACCAGGGTATCCATGTGGATTAGCTTTAATTTGTGTAACCAGCGTATCCATGTGGATTGGCTTTAATTTGTGTAACCAGGGTATCCTTGTGGATTAGCTTTAATTTGTGTAACCAGGGTATCCTTGTGG
>NW_013861813.1:0-369 GCF_000517525.1 Limulus polyphemus
AAACGTGCTATTGTCTATTAAAAATCATGAAACACGAGGACGTGTGGTTAAAGTTAGGGATGCACGGGTACCCAGCCAGATATTCCTGGTAATACTGGGCTCTGGCTGAGTGTCGAAGTTCAAAACAGCCGAATCTGGGTAATTGAAAATTGCATCTAACCCCTAATTTTTGTGGCAATTAACAGGTACTGAAAGTTACAGTCAATAATTGGTTTAGTTAAAAAAAAAACGTGTTCTGAGCAACAAAAACCGCCCGCCCGCTAAAAGTTGGGGATTCAGAGAACAATAGGAGTTAATAACAGGCATGGATTAAGAAGTGGATTTCTGGGGAAGATGGGGGTTTTGAGAACAATATGGGTTCGAGAAGTT
>NW_013861814.1:0-337 GCF_000517525.1 Limulus polyphemus
TAAACCAGTTTTTATTCAAGAAAGGACTTGTATCAGTAAAGTTTCTTTGGAAATAATTTTTACGGGAAATTTTACTAACGAACGGAGACACGTAACAAATTGGTGTCAGAGAGTGGGACAAAAAAAATGGAAACGAGAGGCGGAAAATCAAACTACAGCTTAGCAGACTTGATGGCAGCAATACAAGAGCAGCAAAAGAAGCAAGAAGAAAGAGAAAATAAACAAGAAAAGAAACAAGAAGAACGAGAAATTAAACAAGAAGAGAGATTACGGCAGATGTTGGAGGAAAAAGAAAAGAAACAAGAAGAGAAATTACAACAGTTGTTGGAGGAAAAAG
>NW_013861815.1:0-337 GCF_000517525.1 Limulus polyphemus
TAGTAACTATCCATCTATAATAAAAGACCTACCAGCCACTATCCATCTATTATAAAAGACCTACCAGCCACAATCCATCTGTAATAAAAGACCTACCAGCCACTCTATATCTATAGTAAAAGACCTATCAGCCTCTATCCATTAATAATAAAACAACTACCAGTCACTATCCATCTATAATAAAAGACCTACCAGCCACTATCCATCTATTAGTAAAGACCTACCAGCCAATATCTATATATAATGAAAGACCTGCCAGTCACTATCCATCTATCGTCAAAGACCTACCTGTCACTATACATCCATAATAAAAGACCTACCAGCCACTATCCATCTA
>NW_013861816.1:0-337 GCF_000517525.1 Limulus polyphemus
CCTGAGTGTACATTATGTATATTTCTACGTTGGACAGAAGAAAACCTGAGTGTACATTATGTATATTTCTAGGTTGGGTAGAAGAAAACCTGAGTGTACATTATGTATATTTCTAGGTTGGACAAAGAAAACCTGAGTGTACATTATGTATATTTCTAGGTTGGACAGAAGAAAACATGAGTGTACATTATGTATATTTCTAGGTTGGACAGAAGAAAACCTGAGTGTACATTATGTATATTTCTAGACTGGATAGAAGAAAACCTGAGTGCACATTAGGTATATTTCTAGACTGGACAGAAGAAAACCTGAGTGACATTATGTATATTTCTAAGTT
>NW_013861817.1:0-337 GCF_000517525.1 Limulus polyphemus
GTACCAGGTTGAACCCAGAAAATGGGTTAAATCTAGAAATAATACATGATCTGTACCAGATTGAACCCAGAAAATGGGTTAAATCTAGAAATAATACATGATCTGTACCAGATTGAACCCAGAAAATTGGTTAAATGTAGAAATAATACATGATCTGTACCAGATTGAACCCAGAAAATTGGTTAAATCTAGAAATAATACATGATCTGTACCAGGTTGAACCCAGAAAACGAGTTAAATCCAGAAACAGATATATGTTAATGCCATTGTTATTTTGAGCTCAAGCTTTATGAGAAGACACTCGGGCGCCATTTGGGTATCTTACCTTCTTATATCC
>NW_013861818.1:0-338 GCF_000517525.1 Limulus polyphemus
AAAAGTCTTGTAGTATTAACTCTTCCTCCATATAAGGAGCCCTCCAGTGGCACAGCGGTATGTCTGCGGACTTACAACGCTAGAAACCGGGTTTCGATACCCGTGGTGGGCAGAGCACAGATAGCCCATTGTGTAGCTTTGTGCTTATTCCAAACAAACAAAAACAAATGAATTTACAAAATAGAATTTAGATATTTAAACGAAGACAGAACAGCGCGTTGTGGCAATCGATATTGGCTGAGGAGTAAGTATCGCCAAAACTATTAGTGATTAGAAAATATAAATATGAAACATGTATTAGAATAAGTTATGATATAAACTGCGAATGCCCCCCCCCC
>NW_013861819.1:0-336 GCF_000517525.1 Limulus polyphemus
GCTATACAATGATGTTGACATATATACTACTTTATAACAATATATACTGTCTTCAGAGTCACTATACAATGATGTTGATATATATACTACTTTATAACAATATATACTGTCTTCAGAGTCACTATACAATGATGTTGACATATATACTACTTTATAACAATATTTACTGTCTTCAGAGTCACTATACAATGATGTTGATATATATACTACTTTATAACAATATATACTGTCTTCAGAGTCGCTATACAATGAATTTGATATATACACTACTTTATAACAATATATACTGTCTTCAGAGTCGCTATACAATGATGTTGATATATACACTACTTTATA
>NW_013861820.1:0-337 GCF_000517525.1 Limulus polyphemus
CCTGCTCTGCTTTAATATCGATTCCTGGTTCCACTTCGTCATCATCAACTTCTTCAGTCACTTTGGCTTCACTTTGATGACACCTAATTAGTTCAACCTCTCTTTTAACAGTTACCGGAACTTGGCCTTTGTTATTCCCAAACGTCATTTTATTAAAATCAATTACTAACTTCCTTGGTAGCAGATAGTCCAATCCTAATATGCATTCGTCTTAAATGTCAGCCAAGTATACTTTCTTTCTGTCCTTTATGCCCATGAGCTCAACAGTCACCCACACTGGTCCCCACAATCTTGTAGAATGTCCTGTCACACAACAAAGCTTCTCTATGGCTTCCGG
>NW_013861821.1:0-337 GCF_000517525.1 Limulus polyphemus
GCACCACCTTTGGCTTACCTCGCCGACCACATTTTATTCGGAAAGTCACGTCTGAGATACGATCCACTATATCATATGGGCCTTCCCATGGAAAAGACAACTTAGGAGACTTCCCTTTTATAACATATATTCATGGAATCAGCAGACGTTTTCAAGTTTGAATGCAACTGATGGTGAATATCATCCATCCTTTCAGATAACATTTTCACGAACTCTGACACATTTTCTGGCAACTTTTCATAAGGTGAGCTAAATAGTTACCCACACTGGTCCCCACAACCTTGCATAATGTCCTGTTATACCACAGATCTTCTGTACAGCTTCTGGTACTTCTTTG
>NW_013861822.1:0-337 GCF_000517525.1 Limulus polyphemus
GACTAAAAAGACCGTTATCAAAGTCGACCAATTCTAGTGTAAGAAGGACTAAAAAGACCGTTATCAAAGTCGACCAATTCTAGTGTAAGAAGGACTAAAAAGACCGTTATCAAAGTCGAAAAAATCTAGTGTAATAGGGTCTAAAAAGACCGTTATCAAAGTCGAAAACATCTAGTGTAGGAAAGATTAAAAAGGCCGTTATCAAAGTCGTACAAATCTAGTGTAAGAAGAACTAAAAAATCGTTATCAAAATCGACAAAATCTCGAGTAAAAGGATTAAAAAGACCGTTATCAAAGTCGACAAAATCTAGAGTAACAAGGACTAAAAAGACCGTTA
>NW_013861823.1:0-337 GCF_000517525.1 Limulus polyphemus
AAAGGAAATCAGAATTGTAAAATCTGTTGGTATTGGATAATGATTCAAGACACAAGGAATAAAGGAAATCTGAGTTATAAGATCTGTTAGTATTGGACAATGATTCAAGACAAATGGAATACAGAAAGTCATAGTAGTAAAATCTGTTCGTATTAAACAATGATTCAAGACACAAGGAATAAAGGAAATCAGAATTGTAAAATCTGTTGGTATTGGATAATGATTCAAGACTCAAGGAATAAAGGAAATCTGAGTTATAAGATCTGTTAGTATTGGACAATGATTCAATAGAGAAAAGGAATACAGGAAATCAAAGTAGTAAGATCTCTTCGGATTA
>NW_013861824.1:0-335 GCF_000517525.1 Limulus polyphemus
TAAGAACGAAAAAATGAAGAAACAACTATTTGACTCCCGATGCCTGAGATACGCTACTTCGGCTTTCGGTGACGCATCCAACTTGACAGTAAGCACGTGTCAGACCTCCGAGTATCAAACGAAAATTGAAATACCGATTAGGCGATTACCGGCGCTAGTTGCATTAAGCGTTCTGATTGTTCAAGCGCATTGCACATTTGAATCCAAGGCAAGCACTCAAAAACGACTTTTTACTTGTTAAAGTTAGGCCTGAAACGGCCTTATTCTGCTCCACATTAAACAGGGATCGTTGTGTATTTACAAGCTTTTTCACTCTCATCCATTACTATAATTTA
>NW_013861825.1:0-406 GCF_000517525.1 Limulus polyphemus
ACATATTTCAGCTCTTCTAACTCTCTCGGCTTCAAGCCTTGCTGCTCTATCCTCCTGTGATATATTTCTACATTTTTCTGCTTTTCTTGCAGTCTATTAACTTTTTTTGAAAGAGATTTTAAAGATTAAGCATACATATATTACTTTTCTCCTAAATCGTTAGTGATGAAATGAGAGCATAAAGTCATTTACATTGAATTTTCTACCAAGGGAAGTGATCAGTTCCCTGCTAGAGAAGTGATCAGTTCTTTATATCAGTTCCCTGCTGGAGAATTGATCAGTTCTTTATATCAGTTTCCTGCTAGAAAAGTGATCAGTTCTTTATATTAGTTCTCTGCTAGAGAAGTGATCAGTTCTTTATATCAGTTCCCTACTAGAGAAGTGATCAGTTCTTTATATCAGTTCC
>NW_013861826.1:0-353 GCF_000517525.1 Limulus polyphemus
CTTACCTACACTGTCCTTTAGTAGGTTCAGCCATTTTACCTACACTGTCCTTAGTAGATTCAGCCATCTTACCTACACTGTCCTTAGTAGATTCAGCCATCTTACCTACACTGTCTTTAGTAGGTTCAGCTATTTTATCTACACTGTCTTCAGCCATTTTACCTACGCCGTCTCCAGTAAATTCAGCCATCTTTCCTGCACTGTCTCCAGTATGTTCAGCCATCTTTTCTACACTGTCTTCAGTAGGTTTAGCCATCTTACCTACACTGTCTTCAGTAGGTTCAGCCATCTTTCCTACACTGTCTCCAGTATGTTCAGCCATCTTTCCTACACTGTCTCCAGTATGTTCAGCC
>NW_013861827.1:0-337 GCF_000517525.1 Limulus polyphemus
GTGGGTTTGACTGAAAATTGTAGCCTCAGTCTGTTGTCACTCTTTTACACTGGTATGTAAATTAAGATATGTACGCGTGTTTGAATAATAGCTCGATAATTGGAAACTGTGAATATAACTTTTCCTAATGTAGTAAGAACACTATATAATTACGAAGTCAGTGTCTCAGAATGTCTTTGGAATTTTGTTCTAAATAGAGCCTACTATTTACAGACATTTGAAGTACTATAATAATCCTAATGCGTCTACAATTAAAATTTCTTCAAAATCTGAAGTTTATATTTTGTTCCATAAATTAAAATACAAGTGATACATGCTACTGAAATATTTACCCCTC
>NW_013861828.1:0-338 GCF_000517525.1 Limulus polyphemus
TTTTTTGACGCAAAATTAATGGAAAAATATCCGATAGTGCTTATTTCGGTGGAAAAATCAAAATTAAGACATTATAACATTGACGAAAACCATTATGTCACTATAAATGCTAAAAAATTAACTTGCGCAAACCCAGATAAAAACAATCCAAAAGGTGGAGTTTATTTGATAAGAAGACGTCATGGCATTTTATATGTTGGAATTTTGTTTGAATGATGTTATTCTTAAAGCTCTTCTTTTGTTTATAATATAATTGAAGACAAAAAATCAACAACAGTAAAATCGACACTAACCGAAATTTGGATAAGAGATTATGAAATAACTATTCGGAATTTTCA
>NW_013861829.1:0-337 GCF_000517525.1 Limulus polyphemus
TACCAAGTAAGGCTAAAGATGAATATGGTGGATATAAATTCGGTAACTAGAGTTACACCTAAGTGTTCATGGAGTAGTTGTACCAAGTAAGGCTAAAGATGAGTATTGTGGTTATAAATTCTATAACTAGAGTTACACATATGTGTTCATGGAGTAGTTGTACCAAGAAAGGCTAAAGATGAATATGGTGGTTATAAATTCGGTAACTATAGTTACACCTAGCTATTCGTGGAGTTGTTGTACCAAATAACGCTACAGATCAGTATGGTGGTTACAAATTCAGTAACTAGAGTTACACCTAGGTGTTCGTGGAGTTGTACCAATAACGCTAAAGATG
>NW_013861830.1:0-337 GCF_000517525.1 Limulus polyphemus
AAACCTGGACTCCATCCGCAGAAAGTGATGCTTTGCATTTGGTGGGACATCAAAGGAGTAATTCATTTCGAACTCCACAATCCACAGCGAACTGTCAATTCAGAGATCTATAGTCAGCAAGTGGAACGTTTAAATCAAGACCTTCATCAGAAACGTCCATCATTCATCAGTCGGAAAGGTGTTCTACTCCACGACAATACACGTCCACATGTGTCACGTTTGACACAACACAAGATTGTGGAGTTGGGTTGGGAAGTTCTTCCCAACCACCATATTCTCCTGATATGGCACCATCAGATTACCATCTTTTTCATTCACTGCAACACCATCTTAATGG
>NW_013861831.1:0-619 GCF_000517525.1 Limulus polyphemus
ACCCTAGTTGTTTAAATCATGACATCTGTATAATGTGGGCTCATTGATTCACCCACATTATACAGCTAGGTAGAGTTAAACAACTAGGGTGATACCTACCACTTAATTCATTGATTCACCCACGTTATACAGCTGGGTAGAGTTAAACTACTGGGGTGATACCTACCACTTGATTCATTGATTCACCCACATTATACAGCTGGATAGAGATAAACAACTAGGGTGATACTTACCACTTGATTCATTGATTCACCCTCATTATACAGCTGGATAGAGAAAAACAACTAGGGTGATACTTACCACTTGATTCATTGATTCACCCACATTATACAGCTGGGTAGAGTTAAAAACTAGGCTGATACCTACCACTTGATTCGTCAAGTGGTAGGTATCACCCTAGTTGTTTAACTCTACCCAGCTGTATAATGTGGGTGAATCAAAGAATCAAGTGGTAAGTATCACCCTAGTTGCATTATACAGCTGGGTAGAGTTAAACAACTAGGGTGATACTTACCACTTGATTCATTGATCCACCAACATTATACAGCTGGGTAGAGTTAAATGGGTGAATCAATGAATCAAGTGGTAAGTATCACCCTAGTTGTTTAACTCTACCCAG
>NW_013861832.1:0-337 GCF_000517525.1 Limulus polyphemus
ATACTGTGTACTATCCTAACAAGTCATAAGATTTAATGATAATGTGTACTATCAATAACAAGCCACAAGATTTAACAATACTTTTTCCTGTCAATAAGAAGATACAGGATTTATCAATAATGTGTACTGTCAATAAGAAGACACAAGATTTAACAATACTGTGTCCTGTCAATAAGAGGATACAGGATTTATCAATACTGTGTACTAAAAATAAGAAGACAAAAAATTTAACAATACTATGCAATGTCAATAAGAAGACACAAGATTTAACAATACTGAGTCCTTTCAATAAGAAGATACAAGATTTAACGATACTGTGTACTATCAATAAGAAGAC
>NW_013861833.1:0-334 GCF_000517525.1 Limulus polyphemus
TTCTCTGCCAGCAGCTCAAACTGTGCTCTATATGCTTCCCACGGTGCTTTCCCATCGTATCCTTTAACGTATCTAATTCGCTTTCAAATTTACTAATGTTTTCCATTTGTACTTCTTGTTTCCTTTCTTGTTCCAGTGGCCACTGCTGTAGTCTCTCTTCTTGATTATGTTATTTCTCCTCCAATAGCTGTTGTAATCTCTCTTCTTGTTTCTTTTCTTTTCCCTCCAACAACTGCTGTAATCTCTCTTCTTGTTTCTTTTCTTTTTCCTCAACTGCTGTAATTTATCTCTTGTTTATTTTGCTGTTCGAGCTGCCACTGTTGCAGGTTTTCTT
>NW_013861834.1:0-685 GCF_000517525.1 Limulus polyphemus
TGTGTGTAAGTCTAGAGTATTGTTTTTAATATGTGTGTAAATCTAGAGTATGTTATTATAATATCTGTGTTAATCTAGAGTATGTTATTATAATATCTGTGTTAATCTAGATTATGTTATTATAACATCTGTGTAAGTCTACAGTAATTTATTATAATATCTGTGTTAATCTAGAGTATGTTATTATAATATGTGTGTTAATCTCGAGCATGTTATTATAACATGTGTGTAAATATAGAGTATGTTATTATAATATGTGTGTAAATATAGAGTATGTTATAATAATGTGTGTTAATCTAGAGTATGTTATTATAATATGTGTGTTAATCTAGAGTATATAATATGTGTATTAATCTAGAGTATGTTATTATAATATTTGTATTAATATAGAGTATTTTATTATAATATGTGTGTTAATCTAGAGTATGTTATTCTAATATCTGTGTTAATCTAGAGTATGTTATTATAATATCTGTGTTAATCTAGATTATGTTATTATAATATCTGTGTAAGTCTACAGTATGTTATTATAATATGTGTGTTAATCTAGAGTATGTTATTGATTTACACACATATTATTTTACACACATATTATAATAACATACTCTATCTAGAGTATTGTTTAGTACTGTAAACTTACACACATATTATTTATTATAATATCTGTATTAATCTAGAGTATTGT
>NW_013861835.1:0-333 GCF_000517525.1 Limulus polyphemus
AACGTTATTCATGGGAATGAAGATCCTGAGTTTATTAAATTGTTTAAATTTATTTTATAGGATACAGAGTAATAATCATTTCTTAAATGTTTGAGACCAATCGGTGATCGAGTAAATAAATATCTTACTTTATTCCATATTTATATGTATAAAACTTTATTATGAGAAAAATATCATCTAAACTAATGGTAGAAGTAGTGTATGTTCTGGTTGTTAATAGGTTTACATTGAAATGTGTTATAGCTTACTTGGGAGTTTAATAAATTCATGAAAAGTTTCAAGTATTTTAGACTCTTATCTCTGTTTTTGAGGGAAATATTTCTTTGTAAATTG
>NW_013861836.1:0-338 GCF_000517525.1 Limulus polyphemus
TTTTATTTGTAAAACGTTTTATGCACTAATTACGATAAATTAAATCAATGATACACAAACATTTAAACTTATTAATCAATCAAAAGATACGTTAATTAATAATTTCATTAAAGCTTATAGAGAACTTAAATAGATTTACCTTTTCTCTATGATATTATTAAACTACATAAATCTTTGATTAACTTTAGATTTATTTCTAGTCCAATAAAAACAATTATTAAATAAAATAAAAATACTTAACATTTTATTTCATAAAATTAAAAAGTGTAAATAACAATAATAAAAAACACACGTTTTGGATAATAAAATATAATGAACCCATATTAGAATACATAAAT
>NW_013861837.1:0-337 GCF_000517525.1 Limulus polyphemus
TTTTGTACAGTTTCGTGACAGTTATAACAGACCAATGAGACACGCGTATATAAGAGGATTGAATAGAGCTTTTTGTACAGTTTCGTGACAGTTATAACAAACCAATGAAACACGCGTATATAAGAGGATTGAATAGAGCTTTTTGTACAGTTTCGGAACAGTTATAACAGACCAATGAGACACGCGTACATAAGAGGATTGAATAGAGCTTTTTGTACAGTTTCGTGACAGTTATAACAAACCAATGAGACACGTGTATATAAGAGGATTGAATAGAGCTTTTTGTACAGTTTCGTGACAGTTATAACAGACTAATGAGACACGTGTGTATATAAGA
>NW_013861838.1:0-336 GCF_000517525.1 Limulus polyphemus
ATCTGGGGCTGATTAAGTCGATGGTCAATGTATCTTCCTTGTGTAAAAGACAAAAAGTCGTCCTTTAACGTATCTAATTCGCTTTTAAATTTACTAATGTTTTTCATTTGTACTTCTTGCCACTGTTGTAGTCTCTCTTCTTGTTTCTTTTCTTTTCCTCCAACAACTGCTGTAACTTCTCTTCTTGTTTATTTTCTTCTTTCTCTTCTAACAACTGCTGTAACTTCTCTTCTTGTTTATTTTCTTTCTCCTTCAACAACTGCTGTAATTTCTCTTCTTGCTTATTTTGTTGTTCGAGCTGCCACTGTTGCAGGTTTTCTTGCCACTGCTGTAATC
>NW_013861839.1:0-337 GCF_000517525.1 Limulus polyphemus
TTTACTGTGGATTGAGGAGTTCGAAATGAATTACTCCTTTGATGTCCCACCAAATGCAAATCATCACTTTCTGCGAATGAAGTCCAGGTTTTGGGGTCGGAAGTGGTTTTTGTCTCGGACTGAGCCATTGTTCTTGGCGTTTAATATTCGCATAGAGAATACATTTTTCATCAACGCTGACAATTCTGTCCAAAAATGGTTCACGCGCATTACGTGCCAGGAGAAACGAAGCAACGTTCACATGTTGGAAATGATGATCATCGGAGAGTTCACGAAGCACTTAAAAACCTTCTTTATGGAGTTTTCTATATTCCTTAGTATGTTTACGTATTGTTTC
>NW_013861840.1:0-337 GCF_000517525.1 Limulus polyphemus
CGATGAAGTTAACTTATGATAAGAGATCTACTGAAGTCAGCTTTGCACCCGGAGACAAGGTATGGTTGTATAGTCCCAGGAAGACCAAAGGGAAGTCTCCTAAGTTGTCTTCTCCATGGGAAGGCCCATTATCACAGTCCAGGACATTTCAGTTGGGACGAAGTGAACAACAGAACAAATGATGCTGCTGAAGACGTGCCACCTGAAGAAGCCACCGTCGAAGAAGAAACTCTACTCAGTTTTGAGAAGGGAAACGGTGAAGCTCTTGATGAAGTTACTACCACTGATGTGACTGTTATCGACGATAGGACTTTTCCTGATGAAGCAGATGAACCCC
>NW_013861841.1:0-337 GCF_000517525.1 Limulus polyphemus
AAATGTTCTGGAAGTGTATGTCCTTTCTTTACAGTTGTATTTCTTGCTTTAACTTTGACTGGCTCAACCTCCTGGCACACACCCAACAATGCCCCTTCCTTAAGTGTCTGCTCACATTTAGAGAAATTGGCCACTGTTATAGGTACTAATTGATGACCTGCCACAAGTGACCTTCCAATCTTCAAATCCACTGGCCTGGATGGGTCTTCCACTGCTTCCACAAGCATTGGGCTTCCTTGGGGATGTTCTTTTATCCTACCCCAAATTATCTTATCTGACATAGGGGGTATTGTAGTTGACTTAATTGCTGTGACATGCAGATTAACGGATGCAGCAA
>NW_013861842.1:0-337 GCF_000517525.1 Limulus polyphemus
CTTGTAAGCCATGTTCTACTGTAGAGTGAATTCCTTAATGTGCTATTAAATCATATTCTGTCTTCGAGTGACTCCAGGAAGCTATTGATAAACTATATTTTATTCTAGTATTAACCCAGAAAGTTGCTTCTAAGCCATATTCTACTATAGAGTGAATTCGTTAACGTGCTATTAAATCATATTCTGTCTTCGAGTGACTCCAGGAAGCTAATGATAAACTATATTTTATTCTAGTATTAACCCAGAAAGTTGCTTCTAAGCCATATTCTACTATAGAGTGAATTCGTTAACGTGCTATTAAATCATATTCTGTCTTCGAGTGACTCCAGGAAGCTAT
>NW_013861843.1:0-337 GCF_000517525.1 Limulus polyphemus
TTTGCCGGTCGAGTATGGCCCAGAGGTTTTCGATGGAGTTCATGTCAGGAGATTGGCTCGGCCAGGGCAACTTCTGGATACCATTTTCTTCCTGCCACTTTTGGGTGTTGCTAGCAGTGTTACACAGTGCTCCATCTTCCTGGAATAACGTTGTGTTCTCGTCCACGAAACCCGAGGAATAAAGTGGCAAGAGTCCTTCCTCTAATATTTCGATGTATTTCGCAAAATTTATGTTGCCAATGCACTCCACTAAGCTCAATCTCCCACCAACCCAAACAGCTCCCCAAACCATCATGCTGAAACCACCATGCTTCACAGTTGGCAGCAATCTGTTGAG
>NW_013861844.1:0-389 GCF_000517525.1 Limulus polyphemus
GCTTGAAGTCAAATAACTATACATATATATGTGTGTGTGTGTGTGCCGAAGTCAAATAACTATATATGTATATATATGTGTGTGTGTGTGCGTGCTTGAAGTAAAATAACTATATATATGTGTGTGTGCTTGAAGTAAAATAACTATATATATGTGTGCGTGCTTGAAGTCAAATAACTATACATATATATGTGTGTGTGTGTGCTGAAGTCAAATAACTATATATGTATATATATATGTGTGTGTGTGTGTGCTGAAGTCAAATAACTATATATGTATATATATATGTGTGTGTGTGTGTGCTGAAGTCAAATAACTATATATGTATATATATGTGGTGTGTGTGTGTGCTTGAAGTCAAATAACTATATATATATATGATGTGTGTG
>NW_013861845.1:0-334 GCF_000517525.1 Limulus polyphemus
TGATAAGAGATCTACTGAAGTCAACTTTGGACCAGGAGACAAGGTGTGGTTGTATAATCCAGGAAGACCAAAGGGAAGTCTCCTAAGTTGTCTTCTCCATGGGAAGGCCCATATGACATAGTGGATCGTCTCTCAGACGTGACTTTCCGGGTAAAATGTGGTCGGCGAGGTAAACCAAAAGTGGTGCATGCCAACAGGCTTTGGCGTTATCACGGTCCAGGACATTTCAGTTGGGACGAAGTAGAAAACAGAACAAATGACGCTGCTGAAGACGTGCCACCTGAAGAAGCCACCACCGAAGAAGAAACTCTACTCAGTTTTGAGAAGGGAAATG
>NW_013861846.1:0-337 GCF_000517525.1 Limulus polyphemus
TACTTTCTGTTTTACTGTTTATACAAAATACAACATTGTTTAGTTTAGTGTACGTAAACAAGTTACTTTATGTTTTACTGTTTATACAAAATACAACATTGTTTAGGTTAGTGTACGTAAACAAGTTACTTTATGTTTTACTGTTTATACAAAATACAACATTATTTAGTTTAGTGTACGTAAACAAGTTACTTTCTGTTTTACTGTTTATACAAAATACAACATTATTTAGTATAGTGTACGTAAACAAGTTACTTTATGTTTTACTGTTGATACAAAATACAACATTATTTAGTTTAGTGTACGTAAACAAGTTACTTTCTGTTTTACTGTTTAT
>NW_013861847.1:0-335 GCF_000517525.1 Limulus polyphemus
GGTAATTTGAGGTTTAGAATAACGCTATGTTACAAAGTTGATAATTTGAGGTTTACAATAACGCTATGTTACAAAGTTGGTAATTTGAGGTTTAGAATAACGCTGTGTTACAAAGTTGGTAATTTGAGGTTTAGAATAACGCTATATTACAAAGTTGGTAATTTGAGGTTTAGAAAAGCGCTATGTTACAAAGTTGGTAATTTGAGGTTTAGAATAACGCTGTGTTACAAAGTTGATAATTTGAGGTTTAGAATAACGCTATGTTACAAAGTCGATAATTTGAGGTTTAGAATAACGCTATATTACAAAGTTGATAATTTGAGGTTTAGAATAAC
>NW_013861848.1:0-337 GCF_000517525.1 Limulus polyphemus
TTGCGAAATTTAATTTTTTTAGCATTTAAAGTGACATAATGTTTTTCGTCAATGTTATAATGTCTCAATTTTTAGTTTTACAACGAAATAAGCACTATCGGATATTTTTCCATTAATTTTGCGTTAAAAAAACAATTTATTCCATTTTCCAAAAAAACTCATATTTTCATCTATGTTTTTTGCGAAATTTTGAAAAAAATTGTTTTTCTTCATAATTCAATACAAAGATGCCCTTGATGTAAGACTTTCAAAATATAGAACCTTTTATGAAAATTCCCAGTAGTTATTTCATAATCTCTTATCTAAATTTCGGTTAGTGTCGATTTTACTCTTGTTG
>NW_013861849.1:0-337 GCF_000517525.1 Limulus polyphemus
CAAGTAAATATCTAAACTTCTCTATAACACAACAAAGTGCCCACATTAGATATAACTACAATCACGTAAAACACTATTTACAGTCTAGCAGAAGATGAAAAAGAAGAACTTAGAATAGCAATAAAGTCAGCAGTCCAGAAATGTAAACTCCACTACAATGACAATAAAGTCAGCAGTCCAGAAATGTAAGCTCCACTACAATAGCAATAAAGTCAGCAGTCCAGAAATGTAAGCTCCACTACAATGACAATAAAGTCAGCAGTCCAGAAATGTAAATTCCACTACAATAGCAATAAAGTCAGCAGTCCAGAAATGTAAGCTCCACTACAATAACATT
>NW_013861850.1:0-337 GCF_000517525.1 Limulus polyphemus
TCTCCTACTGACAGTACACAGTATCGTTAAATCTTGTGTCTTCTTATTGATAGTACACAGTATCGTTAAATCTTGTGTCTTCTTATTGACAGTAACCAGTATCGTTAAATAGTGTGTCTTTTTATTGATAGTACACAGTATTGCTAAATCGTGTGTCTTCTTATTGACAATACACAGTATTGTTAAATCTTGTGTCTTCTTATTGAAAGTACATAGTATCGTTAAATCTTGTGTTTTCTTATTGACAGTACACATTATCGTTGAATATTGTGTCTTCTTATTGACAGTACACAATATTGTTAAATCTTATGTCTTTTTATTAACAGGACACATTATT
>NW_013861851.1:0-337 GCF_000517525.1 Limulus polyphemus
AAATCCACGTGATACTACAATTAATAATATATACATACTGAACTATTCTAATTAAATCCATTTGATATTATACTACAATTACTAATATATACAAACTGAACTATTCTAATTAAAGCCACTTGATACTACAATTACTAATATATACAAACTGAACTATTCTATTGTAAAACCACTTGATACTACAATTACTAAAATATACAAACTGATCTATTCTAATGTAAAACCACTTGATACTACAATTAATAATATATACAAACTGACCTATTATAATGTAAAACCACGTGATACTACAATTACTAATATATACAAACTGATCTATTCTAATGTAAAACCACTT
>NW_013861852.1:0-337 GCF_000517525.1 Limulus polyphemus
ATGTTGGAGTACTACATCCTAAACATGTTGGAGTACTACATCCTAAACATGTGGGACTACTACATCCTAAACATGTGGGACTACTACATCCTAAACATGTGGGACTACTACATTCTACACTTGTGGGACTACTACATCCTAAACATGTGGGACTACTACATCCTAAACATGTGGGAGTACTACATCCTACACTTGTGGGAGTACTACATCCTACACTTGTGGGAGTACTACATCCTACACTTGTGGGACTACTACATCCTAAACATGTGGGACTACTACATCCTAAACATGTGGGAGTACTACATCCTAAACATGTGGGAGTACTACATCCTACACT
>NW_013861853.1:0-386 GCF_000517525.1 Limulus polyphemus
CATTTAATGAACTAATATTTTAGAGTGAATGTTACACCTAGTGAACTAATACCCTAGAGTACAAAATGCACTTTGTAAGCTAATATTTTAGAGTGAATGTGTCATTTAATGAACTAATATTTTAGAGTGAATGTTACATCTAGTGAACTAATTCCTTAGAGTACAAAATGCACTTTGTAACTAATATTTTAGAGTGAATGTGTCATTTAATGAACTAATATTTTAGAGTGAATGTTACACCTTGTGAACTAATACCCTAGAGTACAAAATGCACTTTGTAAGCTGATATTTTATAGTGAATGTGTCATTTAATGAACTAATATTTTAGAGTGAGTGTTACACCTAGTGAACTAATACCCTAGAGTACAAAATGCACTTTGTAAGCT
>NW_013861854.1:0-337 GCF_000517525.1 Limulus polyphemus
ACCAGTGTGGGTAACTATTGAGCTCATGGGCATAAAGGACAAACAGGAAGTATATTTGGCTGACATTGAAGATGAATGCATATTAGGATTGGACTATCTACTACCAAGGAAGTTTGTAATTGATTTTGATAAAATGACGTTTGGGAACAACAAAGGCCAAGTCCCAGTAACTGTTAAGAGAGGTTGAGCTGATTGGGTGCCATAAGGCTAAAGTCAAGCCGACTGAAAAAGTTGATGATGATGAAGTGGAACTAAATACAGATATCAAAGCAGAACAGGAGAAAGACCAAGATTTGAAGCCAATGATTGATTTTTTAAAAGTAAGTGTTTTGCGCCC
>NW_013861855.1:0-377 GCF_000517525.1 Limulus polyphemus
CAACATATCATAAAACAATTCATTCTTGGAACAATACTCATCTACACATAGCAACACATCATAAAACAATTCATTCTTGGAACAATACTCACCTACACATAGAAATACATCATAAAACAATTCATTCTTGGAACAATACTTACCTACACATAACAACATATCTTAAAACAATTCATTCTTGACACAATACTCACCTACACATAGAAACACATCATAAACAATTTATTCTTGGCACAATACTCACCTACACATAGAAACACATCATAAAACAATTCATTCTTGGAACAATACTAACCTGCACATAGAAACACATCATAAAACAATTCATTCTTGGCACCAATACTTACCTACACATAGCAACATATCATAAAACAATT
>NW_013861856.1:0-338 GCF_000517525.1 Limulus polyphemus
AGTGCACTCATGTTACCATATCAAATAACATAAAACTGACCTTTGGTCTGTGCAAAGTAACTTATCTTTGATGTGTTTTAGTAGACTAGTATTTTGTAAAATACAGTCAAATTCAATTATTATATATGTATATAGATTATTGTTATTTTGAAATAAGTTCTTAAACTTATTTTTCTTAAAACATAGAACAGTAACTAAAGAAGTAAAGCAAACAATTATATCTTCTAGTTATGACCTTTGTACTCGGTGCTGCTTGATGTAGGTTGCTAAGCCTTTAAAAAAATTGCATGTGGAGGATATGAAACAAAATATTTTTTTTAGGTTTTACATATACATTT
>NW_013861857.1:0-337 GCF_000517525.1 Limulus polyphemus
CAAAATCGAGTGGACGAAAACTAAAAACACGTTTTCAAAGTCAAAAAAATCTAGTGGAAAACGGAATAAAAGGAACCTTATCAATGTCAACAAAATCTGGGGGAAGGAAGACTAAAAGACCGTTATAAAAGTCGACAAAATATAGTGGAAAACTGACTAAAACGACCCATATAAATGTCAACAAAATCTAGTGGAAGGAAAACTAAAATACCTTTATAACAGTCGACAAAATATAGTTTAAGAAGGATTAAAAATACCATTATGAAAGTCATTAAAATATAGTGTAAGAAAGACTAAAAATACCGCTATCAAAGTCATTAAAATATAGCGTAAGAAA
>NW_013861858.1:0-378 GCF_000517525.1 Limulus polyphemus
CAAGAAATCGAGAAACAATCAGTAACCAAAAGCTTCACTGCTGTAGACATACGCCTTTAGGCAAGCCAATAAAAGAGTAACATAAAGCGATCACGAAAATCTTAATAGTAATACTAGAAAGTTAGAATTTTGTATGTAAATGCTCAATGTTTCCACGAACCTTCATATGAAATTTTACGAAGATTCGTCTAAATGGGACGAAGTACCGGTACAAAACGCAAAACCTTCCATAACTCCCTTAAAACGATTAGTAGGAAGGTGAAACTATGCATGTAATTGCTAAAAGATAAAGTGTACCTACATGCCAAAATTGGAGAAAAACTAACAATTGAGGATCCTCTGGTAACAAGAAATCGAGAAACAATCAGTAACCAAAAG
>NW_013861859.1:0-337 GCF_000517525.1 Limulus polyphemus
ATCCCTGTTGGACATATCCAGTATTAAAATTAAAAAAAAACTGTATAAAAATGTGTTATTTTTTTACGTTACTAAAACTCTATCCTGTTTTATTTCAGGACAGCCCTTTGTCTGACTCTGCTTTTAACTTTTAAAATGAATTAGAAATGTAATTAGTTACATCCTACTTTTGTGAATTTATGCACAGATCTGAAATACCTAATATAATATCGGACACCTAGGTTGATTTTTTATTTGTGGCCGGACCATTTAGAATCTATTGAAAGAAGACAAGAATTTTGCATTTATCACAAACTACTTTTTTCTCTGAACTATTGAACAAATGCTCTATACCAGT
>NW_013861860.1:0-674 GCF_000517525.1 Limulus polyphemus
AATATCATACTTAAATGGCTTTTCTTTATCTTTGGTTTTTATTTAAAAGATGAGGTCGGCATGACCGTTTAATATTGTAAAATTGTGTTTTGTTAGTTGTTTTTCCGGTTTGTTTGAATTTAAGCACAAAGCTACACAATGGGTTATCTGTGCTCTGCCCACCACGGGTATCGAAACCCGGTTTCTAGTGTTGTAAGTCCGCAGACATACCGCTGTGCCACTGGGGGGCTGTTTTTCCGGTGTGAAAGATCTAGAATTTCAGACTTTGCTTATACTCAATGGGTGTCAAGTTTGGCTACATTGACCATATCAGCGAATTAAAGTTTTAAAAATTGTGTAATTATCAGTTGTATGAGTAATATCTGTATTTTCAAACCAGTTACGAGATTACTTATTTTGATACTTTTATTTACTTTCAATAGTAGCTTCAGTTAGATTTGAAAAGCAAATAATTCTTAAATTTCCAAAATATTTCTTTTTGTATTATAATAAATGTCTTTAAGGATGCTAGAGATACATTTAAAAAGGATCTCATTTCAAATAGTTATAAGTATTGTCTCTTTCCATTGTACCTTAATTAAAAAGCTTCCGGCATTTATAGTATTTTGGCACTTGTGTATAAAGTTAAAATCATAAATAATATTCAACGTTAAACTGTTACACAATTAAAAACA
>NW_013861861.1:0-337 GCF_000517525.1 Limulus polyphemus
AAAAAGATACACTATACTTTGGTGTATATGAACCACACAACAGGTACGTTATTCAGTAGCAAGAACTGTGTGTAATAATGAAGAGACACACTATACTTTGTGTATTTGAACTATAACAGAGGTGTGTTGTTCATTAGCAAGTACTGTGTGTAATAATGAAGAGATACATTATACTTTCATGTATATGAAACACAGTAGAGGTATGTTATTCAGTAGCAAGTCCTGTGTGTAATAATGAAGAGATACAGTATTCTTTGGTGTATATGAACCATAGTAGAGGTATGTTGCTCAGTAGCAAGCACTGTGTGTAATAGTGAAGAGATACACTCTACTTTGG
>NW_013861862.1:0-337 GCF_000517525.1 Limulus polyphemus
AACGTATCTTTAGCTCACTGAAAATGTTCCTTGACATGTACAAAGAATGCTGATCCACGTATCTTTAGCTCACCGAACATGTTCCTTGACATGTGAAGTATTTGGTATTTACAAACAATGCTGGTCCACGTATCTTTAGCTCACGGAACAGGTTCCTTGACATGTTAATTACTTTGTTGTACAAATAATGCTGGTCCACGTATATTTGGCTCACCGAAAATGTTCCTTGACATGTGAATTATTTTTCATGTACAAACAATGCTGATCCACGTATCTTTAGCTAACCGAACATGTTCTTTGACATGTGAATTGTTTTGTTGTACAAACATTGCTGAAA
>NW_013861863.1:0-805 GCF_000517525.1 Limulus polyphemus
CTGTAGTATGTAGCAACATAAGGTTGTTACAAGAAACTGAATTTAAACTCGTGTAGGAACTTCGACAGAGTTATGCTGATTGAAGCCCTGCAGTATGTAGCAACATAAGGTTGTTACAATAAACTGAACTTAAAGTTGTGTAGGAACTTCTACAGAGTTATGCTGATTGACTCCCTGCAGTATGTAGCAACATAAGGTTGTTACAATAAACTGAACTTAAAGTCGTGTAGGAACTTCAGCATAACTCTGTCTGCAGGGCTTCAATCGTATGTAGCAACATAAGGTTGTTACAATAAACTGAACTTAAAGTCGTGTAGGAACTTCACAGACTGATGCTGATTGAAGCCCTGCAGTATGTAGCAACATACGGTTGTTACAATAAACTGAACTTAAACTCATGTAGGAACTTCTACAGACTGATGCTGATTGAAGCCCTGCAGTATGTAGCAACATAAGGTTGTTACAATAAACTGAACTTAAACTCATGTAGGAACTTCGACAGAGTTATGCTGATTGACTCCCTGTAGTATGTAGCAACATAAGGTTGTTACAATAAACTGAACTTAAAGTCGTGTAGGAACTTCTACAGAGCTAATCTGATTGAAGCCCTGCAGTATGTAGCAACATAAGGTTGTTATAATAAACTGAACTTAAAGTCGTGGTAGGAACTTCTACAGAGTTATGCTGATTGACTCCCTGCAGTATGTAGCAACATAAGGTTGTTACAAGAAACTGAACTTAAACTCATGTAGGAACTTCGACAGAGTTATGCTGATTGAAGCCCTGCAATATGTAGCAACATAAG
>NW_013861864.1:0-545 GCF_000517525.1 Limulus polyphemus
AATAAAACAAGTTAATATTTATCTTGAAATATTTTCTGATACTGATACTCTTCCCTTATTCTTTTATAAATTATGAAATAATTTTTCTGCCAGGACTAAGAACTTTCAGGCAACTAGGTTCACAGTTTCCTATACTTTTTCCAGTTCTACTCTTACTCTTCTTGCAAAATCAAATTGATTAATTATTACTTACATTTTATTATTTGTGATTTAAAAATGTTTTGTAATCTACACATGTATTAGTTCTTATATATGATAACACAAGTGCTGGAAACCCAATTTAAGTTAACTGTAGCATTAAATAACGTGTGTCTAAATAGTTCAAAGACGAGCGAGATAAATACACAGAATGCTCCTCCATCCACATTGAGAAGAATTCAAGGGCAGAATCAGTCATCTACATTACCTGTTAAAAATTAAACTCAAATCCTAAATATAATTATAAGAAACACTGGAATGATTATTTTTGGCTCCCCAGTGGCACAGCGGTATGTCTGCGGACTTACAACACTAGAAACTGGGTTTTGATACCCGTGGTGAGCAGA
>NW_013861865.1:0-579 GCF_000517525.1 Limulus polyphemus
AAGAAGAACGAGAAGAGAAATTACAACAGTTGTTAGAGGAAAAAGAAAAGAAACAAGAAGAACGAGAAGAGAAATTACAACAGTTGTTAGAGGAAAAAGAAAAGAAACAAGAAGAACGAGAAATTAAACAAGAAAAGAAACAAGAAGAACGAGAAATTAAACAAGAAGAGAGATTACAGCAGTTGTTGGAGGAAAAAGAAAAGAAACAAGAAGAGAAATTACAGCAGTTGTTTGAGTAAAAAGAAAAGAAACAAGAAGAACGAGAAATTAAACAAGAAGAGAGATTACAGCAGTTGTTGGAGGAAAAAGAAAAGAAACAAGAAGAGAAATTACAGCAGTTGTTTGAGGAAAAAGAAAAGAAACAAGAAGAGAAATTACAGCAGTGGTTGGAGGAAAAAGAAAATAAACAGGAAGAAAGTTTCCAACAGTTGCAGGAAAGTCAGCAGCAACTACAGGAAAGTCAACAACAGTGGCAACTAGAACAAGAAAGGAAACAGGAAGAAAGTATCCAACAGTTGCAGGAAAGTCAACAACAGTGGCAAGAAGTACAAATGGAAAACATCAGTACATTTAAAAGCT
>NW_013861866.1:0-336 GCF_000517525.1 Limulus polyphemus
GAAAAAACACGGGGGTGCTTAACTTTTTTCCAGGTGTATATTTCATTCTTCAAGTTCTGATATACTTTTTTGTTGTATAAAAAAGTTATGGTTTTTGATGAGTGGCCGATGACTCATTTATTGAACTAAAAGTGATGAGCTGATAAACATGTTAGACTACAGGATAACAAACTTGTGAATTCTAGGTATGTCACAATGAATCTGGAGAAATTAACCCTGTGAAAATCAAAGCTTTGGTGGAAAGATATGTGAAAAAATTCAAACACCAAAGAAAGAAATCCACGTCAGCAACAAAACATGGGAAATAATCTTGAATTTAAATATCATTGTACATAT
>NW_013861867.1:0-336 GCF_000517525.1 Limulus polyphemus
ATTGGTTCTGTCTTGTTATTTTATTGTTATACATCGATTCTGTCTTGTTATTTTATTGTTATACATCGGTTCTGTCTTGTTATTTTGTTGTTATATGCATCGGTTCTGTCTTGTTATTTTATTGTTAGGCGTCGGTTCTGTCTTGTTATTCTATTGTTATATATTGGTTCTGTCTTGTTATTTTATTGTTATACATTGGTTCTGTCTTGTTATTTTATTGTTATATGCATCAGTTATGCCTTGCTATTTTATTGTTATACATCGGTTCTGTCTTGTTATTTTATTGTTATATATTGGTTCTGTCTTGTTATTTTATTGTAATACATTGGTTCTGTC
>NW_013861868.1:0-335 GCF_000517525.1 Limulus polyphemus
TTGTGAGTTAAAATATAATTGTGCAGTTAAAATATAATTGTGCAGCTAAAATATAATTGTGTAGTTAAAATATGATTGTACAGCTAAAATATAATTGTGCAGTTAAAATATAATTGTCCAGTTAAAATATAATTGTGTAGTTAAAATATAATTGTGTAGTTAAAATATAATTGTTCTAGTTAAAATATAATTGTCTAGTTGAAATATAATTGTGCAGCTAAGATATAATTGTCTAGTTAAAATATAATTGTGCAGCTAAAATATAATTGTGCAGTTAAAATATAATTTTGTAGTTAAAATATAATTGTGTAGTTAAAATATAATTGTCTAGTTGA
>NW_013861869.1:0-476 GCF_000517525.1 Limulus polyphemus
GTGTTCATTCGAAATGAAAGAAAACATAATGTATTTATAGTACTGTTCATTCGAAATCAAAGAAAACAATGTAATTATAGTACTGTTCATTCGAAATCAAAGAAAACAATGTAATTATAGTACTTGTTCATTCGAAATCAAAGAAAACAATGTATTTATAGTACTTGTTCATACGAAATGAAAGAAAACAATGTATTTATAGTACTTGTTCATACGAAATCAAAGAAAACAATGTATTTATAGTACTTGTTCATTCGAAATCAAAGAAAACAATGTATTTATAGTACTTGTTCATACGAAATGAAAGAAAACAATGTATTTATAGTACTTGTTCATTCTAAATGAAAGACGACAATGTAATCATAGTACTTGTTCATACGAAATGAAAGAAAACAATGTATTTATAGTACTTGTTCATTCTAAATGAAAGAAAACAATGTATTTATAGTACTTGTTCATTCGAAATGAAAGAAAAC
>NW_013861870.1:0-336 GCF_000517525.1 Limulus polyphemus
GACTCAATGTCTTCTTAATTTCGAGATGTCGTCCTGTTAAACTATCATGGGATTGACGCAGCACAACTTCCCGTAACTTCCTCGGTATAACTGTTTGCCAAGTCGTCAATTTCCCATCTGTAGTTTCCCATCTGCGGACAAGAATACCATTTTCAAGCTTCAACTGGTCCCATTGCACCCAATAGTGCTTTGTCACAGGGATTAGACTAGACACCTTCTCCCAAGCAGGGCGCAAAACACTTGCTTTTATAAAATCGATTATTGGCTTCAATCTTGATCTTTCTCCTGCTCTGCTTTAAAATCTATACCTGGTTCCACTTCATCATCATCAACCTC
>NW_013861871.1:0-337 GCF_000517525.1 Limulus polyphemus
AAAAAATGTTAAAAATGTGCTTATTGGTAAACGACCACGTCTAGAAGACTCTGAACAGCAGTCTCCATCACCCAGTACACCTGCACCTCGCTTTTTAATTATGCACTCACTATCAGATAAATCTTTAGGGCAAATGTCTCCTTTTTTTATTCAGAAGGGCGTAGAGGGGCTTGCTGGCTCTCCAAAGTCAGTTAAGAAACTATGTTCTGGAGACATCTTAGTAGAAACTTCCCATCCTAAGCACAGTGAACTTCTCTTGAGTTCAAAGGCCATTGGGGATATACCTATTGAGGTTACTCCCCACGCTTCCTTGAATTCCTCACGAGCAGTTATCGTT
>NW_013861872.1:0-335 GCF_000517525.1 Limulus polyphemus
ATGATTTAACGATACTGTGTACTATCAGTAGTAAGCTATAAGATTTAACGATACTGTGTACTATCAATAACAAGCCACAAGATTTAACGATACTGTGTACTATCAATAACAAGCCACAAGATTTAACGATACTGTGTACTGTCAATAAGAAGACACAGAATTTAACAATCCTATGTACTATCAATAAGAAGACAAGATTTAACGATACTGTGTACTATCACTAACAAGCCAAAATATTTAACGATACTATGTACTGTCAATAAGAAGACACGAGATTTAACATACTGTGTACTATCAATAAAAAGACACAAGTTTTAACAATGCTGTGTACTGTC
>NW_013861873.1:0-336 GCF_000517525.1 Limulus polyphemus
ATAACCATCAGTAACAACTATACAAATAACCATCAGTAACAATTACACAAAATAACCATCAGTAACAACTACACAAAATATCCATCAGTAACAACTATACAAATAACCATCAGTAACAATTACACAAAATAACCATCAGTAACAACTACACAAAATAACCATCAGTAATCACTACACGAAATAACCATCAGTAACAACTACAAAATAATCCTCAGTAACAACTACACGAAATAACCATCAGTAACAACTACACAAATAACCATCAGTAACAACTACACAAATAACCATCAGTAACAACTACACGAAATAACCATCAGTAACAACTACACAAAATAA
>NW_013861874.1:0-337 GCF_000517525.1 Limulus polyphemus
ACTTTGATCCAAAATATGTTGCAGTTCTTTGATCCAAAACATGTTGCAGTACTTTGATCCAAAACATGTTGCAGTACTTTGATCCAAAACATGTCGCAGTACTTTGATCCAAATTCTGCATGACCAAATATTCATATTTACTATTAATTGTCGAACAAAATATCGCACCTTCAACCAATCACAATTTTTTCTTCTTGTGGTGAAGACATATCTAACTAACATTCATGTCTGTTATCAGAAAGTAGAAAGTATGTGTAACATTCATGTCTGTTATCAGAGAATAGAGAGTATATATAACATTCATGTCTGTTATCAGAGAGTAGAAAGTATGTGTAAC
>NW_013861875.1:0-335 GCF_000517525.1 Limulus polyphemus
GCAGGACGTGATGAAAAACAATTCGGATAAAAGACAACAAAAACATTTGTTTGGTTGTTGTTCTGCAGGACGTTATGAAAAGCTATTCGGATAAAAGAAAACAAAAACATTTGTTTGGTTGTTGTTCTGCAGGACGTGATGAAAAGCAATTCGGATAAAAGACAACCAAAACATTTGTTTGGTTGTTGTTCTGCAGGACGTGATGAAAAACTATTCGGATGAAAGACAACAAAAACATTTGTTTGGTTGTTGTTCTGCAGGACGTGATGAAAAGTTATTCGGATAAAAGACAACAAAACATTTGTTTGGTTGTTGTTCTGCAGGACGTGATGAAA
>NW_013861876.1:0-339 GCF_000517525.1 Limulus polyphemus
AAATCGGACTTTTAGTAGAAATCATGAAACCAATCACAGTAGGAACATTGGCACCTTACTAATATGATGAAGCTAATCACAGTAGGAACCTGGACACTATAATAAGATCATGAAGCCAATCACAGTATAACATAGATATCTTAAAAAGGTCATGCAGCTAATCACACTAGGAACATGGAAACGTTAATAAGACAATAAAGCCTATCACAGTAGGAACATGGACACCTTAGTAAAATCATGTAGCCAATCACACTAGGAACATGGATATCTTAATAAGTTCATGAAGCCAATCACAGAAGGAACATGGACACTTTATTAAGATCATGAAGCCAATCACAG
>NW_013861877.1:0-337 GCF_000517525.1 Limulus polyphemus
ATTTACACGGTTGATTGTCATTCACTTTATTTACACGGTTGATTGTCATTCACTTTATTTACATGGTTGGTTGTCATTTATTTTATTTACATGGTTGATTGTCATTCACTTTATTTACATGGTTGGTTGTCATTCACTTTATTTACACGGTTGGTTGTCATTCACTTTATTTACACGGTTGATTGTCATTCACTTTATTTACATGGTTGGTTGTCATTCATTTTATTTACATGGTTGGTTGTCATTCACTTTATTTACACGGTTGATTGTCATTCACTTTATTTACACGGTTGATTGTCATTCGCTTTATTTACACGGTTGGTTGTCAGTTACTTTA
>NW_013861878.1:0-337 GCF_000517525.1 Limulus polyphemus
GGTTACTTTATTGTCACAGCTTCTATAATGGTTACTTTATTGTCGCATCTTCTATAATGGTTACTGTATTGTCACAGCTTCTATAATGGTTACTTTACTGTTACAGCTTCTATAATGGTTACTTTATTGTCACAGTTTCTATAATGGTTACTATATTGTCACAGCTTCTATAATGGTTACTTTATTGTCGCATCTTCTATAATGGTTACTATATTGTCACAGCTTCTATAATGGTTACTTTATTGTCACAGCTACTATAATGATTACTTTATTGTCACAGCTACTATAATGGTTACTTTATGTCACAGCTACTATAATGGTTACTTTATTGTCACAG
>NW_013861879.1:0-337 GCF_000517525.1 Limulus polyphemus
TCATGAAGTCGAATGTTGGTGTACTTTGGTGACAGATTTTCTTGTAGGAAGATTTTGTTAAACAAGACCGATGTCTGTAGGTTTATGTTCTTCTTAGAATTCTTCTCAAGAAGTCGATAAGCCGTCTTAACGTTGTTAGAACGACGGGTAAAAGTTGTAGATAATGATGAGTTGGCCGACACGTTTCGAATGCGTTCTGCATCCATTATCAAGGCTGAATGTTGTGTGAACTGTGATTACTGTTGGTGGATATTTATAGGTATGGGTAAGCAGGTGGTGGTATCTAGTTCGTGGAAGGCGTTAATTGGTGGAGTGTTGCATTGTGGCTTGGGGGTTT
>NW_013861880.1:0-331 GCF_000517525.1 Limulus polyphemus
TTTTCTACCATTGGCACTGTAACAAACCTGGGCACAAGAGAGCTCAATGTTGGAAACTTCAGCACAGGGGAGATGATACAGTAGGAAAGGCTGCTACCCAGAAAGGTTGATGGAACTGTGGAAATCACGGACATTTGAGGAGCCAGTTTAGGAGGAATATTACCAACATGTCAGCCTCAAGGAGACCAGTAGTGGTTGGTGTTGAGCGACGCCCATCAACCCCCATCTTGAAAGTCCCAATAGCTAGGTATAACATGTCAAGCACACACAGTGTCTATGTGACAGGAAAGCTAGATGGCCAAAGGTGGAACTTTGTCATAGACTCTGTGTC
>NW_013861881.1:0-380 GCF_000517525.1 Limulus polyphemus
GTGCCAAGTGAGGCTAAAGATGAGTATGGTGGTTACAAATTCGGTAACTAGAGTTACACCTAGGTGTTCGTGGAGTTGTTGTACCAAATAACGCTAACGATGAGTATGGTGGTTATAAATTCGGTAACTATAGTTACACCTAGGTGTTCATGGAGTAGTTGTGCCAGGTAAAGCTAAAGATGAGTATGGTGGTTATAAATTCTTTAACTAGAGTTACACCTATGTATTCGTGGAGTTGTTGTACCATATAACGCAAAAAATTAGTATGGGTTACACATTCAGTAACTGGAGTTACACCTAGGTGTTGATAGAGTAGTTGTACCAATTAAGGCTAAAGATGAGTATGGGTTACCGAATTTATAACCATAGAGTAACACCTA
>NW_013861882.1:0-256 GCF_000517525.1 Limulus polyphemus
TATGGTGTCTTCTTATTGACAGGACACATTATCTTTAAATCTTCTGGCTTGTTAGTGATAGTACACAGTATCGTTAAATCTTGTTTTCTTATTGATAGTCTACAGTATTGTTAAATCTTGTGTCTTCTTATTGACAGTACACAGTAACGTTAAATCTCGTGTCTTCTTATTGACAGTACACAGTATTGTTAAATCTTGTGTGTTCTTATTGACAGTACACAGGACACAAGATTTAACAATATTCTTATTGACAGTA
>NW_013861883.1:0-705 GCF_000517525.1 Limulus polyphemus
GCCCATCCTATACAGTTTTAGACTAACTACATCTTCAAATACAATATTACTTAGTTTCTAATGGACTGCCCATCCTATACAGTTTCAGACTAACTACATCTTCAAATACAATATTACTTAGTTTCTAATGGACTGCACATCCTATACAGTTTTAGACTAACTACATCTTCAAATACAATATTACTTAGTTCACCACTCGACCCTTGTGATACTAGTTTAACCTGATAAAACGTTAACTATAGCTTTGGGAACAAGTTTGATCTGATGAAAGTTTGAACATCGGTTTCGTGATGCAAGTTTAACCTGGTGAAAAGCTAGAGTCTAATCTCTTGATGCCAGTTTAACCTGGTGAAAAGCTAGAGACCGATCTCTTGATGCCAGTTTAACCTGGTGAATAGTTAGAGACCGATGTCTTGATGCAAGTTTAACCTGGTGAAAAGCTAGAGACCGATGTCTTGATGCCAGTTTAACCTAGTAAATAGTTAGAGACCGATGTCTTGATGCAAGTTTAACCTGGCGAATAGTTAGAGACCGATCGCTTGATGCCAGTTTAACCTGGTGAAAAGCTAGAGAATAATCTCTTGATGCGAGTTTAACCTGGTGAAAAGCTAGAAACTGATCTCTTGATGCCAGTTTAATCTGGTGAAAAGCTAGAAACTGATCTCTTGATGCCAGTTTAACCTGGTGAATAGTTAGAGACCGATG
>NW_013861884.1:0-215 GCF_000517525.1 Limulus polyphemus
TATTCGTGGAGTTGTTGTACCAAATAACGCTACAGATGAGTATGGGAGTTATTAATTCGTTAACTAGAGTTACACCTATGTGTTCATGGAGTAGTTGTACCAAGTAAGGCTAAAGATGAGTATGGTGGTTACAAATTCGGTAACTAGATTCTAGAGTTATACTTAGGTGTTTATTGAGTAGTTGTAACAAGTAAGGCTAAAGATGAGTATGGTGG
>NW_013861885.1:0-570 GCF_000517525.1 Limulus polyphemus
ATGTTTCATTTAAATACATAAATGTACAAGGAATAACTTATGATGAGCAGATTATTTATTCAAACATAAAACCAGTTTTGCAACAATAATTTTTATACAACTTACTACGTCATAAAAATAATAACGAATATATAACTTATCGCTATCCAACTTTGCTGAAGAACACTATACTAGAAATTATAATTCATTATTAATTTATTGTATATCCCTTGTACTTGTTTCAAAGTTTGTATCACGGATGCAGTTACCATAGCGACTGTTCTCCAGTTGTTAGATATTAAAATGAATACAACTTTTCTTACAAATATGCAGGAGTTTTCCTTGTGTGCAGTTGACCACAAATTGTGCACCAGTAAAAATATTTGTGCAATTGAAAATTTACTTATTTACTTATACACACACACACATGTGCAATGAACAAGCTGGCATAAATTTACTTATATAAGTAAGTTCAAGTAGATAAATATAAAAAAAACATATTTAAGATTATAAAATTCCATTCCAGAGTTAATAAATAAATGTATTTTCTAGAATATTCTTCTTTTTTTTGGATCGTTTGTTACTAGGTCT
>NW_013861886.1:0-337 GCF_000517525.1 Limulus polyphemus
TCATTCTATAGTAAACAGGAATCTTCCCCACATTCCCTCATTCTATAGTAAACAGGAATCTTCCCCACATCTTCTAATAAACATGATTCTTCTCCAAATCCTCTAGTAAAAGGAATCTTTCCTACACCCTCTAATAAACAAGAATCTTCCCTTCATTCTCTAGTAAACAGTAATCTTTCTCACATCCTCTACTAAACAGGAATCTTCCCACATCCTCTACTAAACAGGAATCTTCCCCACATACTCTAATAAACATGATTCTTCCCCTCATTCTCTAGTAAACAGGAATCTTCCCCACATCTTTTAATAAACAGGAATCTTCTACACATCTTCTAGT
>NW_013861887.1:0-594 GCF_000517525.1 Limulus polyphemus
TCCTCCAACAACTGCTGTAATTTCTCTTGTTTATTTTGCTGTTCGAGCTGCCATTGTTGCAGGTTTTCTTGCAACTGCTGTTGTCTCTCTTCTTGTTTCTTTTCTTTTTCCTCTAACACTGTTGTAATTTCGCTTCTCGTTCTTCTTGTTTCTTTTCTCGTTCTTCTTGTTTCTTTTCTTGTTTTTATATTGCTGCCATCAAATCTGCTAGGCTGTAGTCTGATTTTAAACAAGAAAAGAAACAAGAAGAACGAGAAGAATTTCTCGTTCTTCTTGTTTCTTGTTTTTGTATTGCTGCCATCAAGTCTGCTAAGCTGTAGTTTGATTTTCCGCCTCTCGTTTCCATTTTTTCTTTTTCTTCTTCTTTTTTTTTAATCCCACTCTCTGACACCAATTTGTTACGTCTCCGTTTATTAATTAACTTTCCGTAACTTCGTTCCGACGAAACTTTAGCGACACAAGCCCTTACTTAATAAAACTGGTTTATTCTTTCCGAATACAACTTACAATATAACAACAATACAATATAACAACAATACGTCTCTCTCTGACTGCAGATCAATTACACACTGTCTTCACACATTACATTATTCT
>NW_013861888.1:0-852 GCF_000517525.1 Limulus polyphemus
TGGTGGTTATAAATTCGGAAACTATAGTTCCACCTAAGTGTTCGTTGAGATGTTGTACCAAATAACGCTAAAGATGAGTATGGTGGTTATAAGTTCTGTAACTAGAGTTACACCTAAGTGTTCATGGAGTAGTTGTACCAAGTAAGGCTAAAGATGAATATGGTGGTTATAAATTCTGTAACTAGAGTTACACCTAGGTGTTCATGGAGTAGTTGTACCATGTAAGGCTAAAGATGAGTATGGTGGTTATAAAGTCTGTAACTATAGTTACACCTAGGTGTTCGTTGAGATGTTGTACCAAATAACGCTAAAGTTGAGTATTGTGGTTATAAATTCTTTACTTGGTACAACTACTGGATGAACACTTAGGTGTAACTCTAGTTACGGGTAAAGATGAATATGGTGGTTATAAATTCGGTAACTAGAGTTACACCTAGGTGTTTATGGAGTAGTTGTACCAAGTAAAGCTAAAGATGAGTATGGTGGTTATAAATTCTGTAACTAGAGTTACACCTAAGTGTTCATGGAGTAGAGCCTTACTTGGTACAAAAAGATGAGTATGGTGGTTATAAATTAGGTAACTAGAGATACACCTAAGTGTTCATGGAGTAGTTGTACCAAGTAAAGCTAAAGATGAATATGGTGGTTATAAATTATGTAACTAGAGTTACACCTAAGTGTTCATGAAGTAATTGTACCAAGTAAAGCTAAACATGAATATGGTGGTTATGAATTCGGAAACTATTGTTCCATCTAGGTGTTCGTTGAGATGTTGTACCAAATAACGCTAAAGATGAGTATGGTGGTTATAAATTCTGTAACTAGAATTACACCTAAGTGTTCATCCAGTAG
>NW_013861889.1:0-337 GCF_000517525.1 Limulus polyphemus
ACAGTATCATGGGATTGACGCAACACAACTTCCCGTAACTTCCTTGGTATAACCGTTTGCCAGGTCGTCACTTTCCCATCTGCAGTTTCCCATCTCCGGAGAATAATACCATCTTCAAGTTTCAACTGGTCCCATTGTGCCCAATAGTTCTTTGTCACAGGGCTTAGACTAGACACCTTCTCCCAAGCAGGGAGCAAAACACTTGCTTTTAGGAAATCAATCATTGGCTTCAAATCTTTGTCTTTCTCCTGTTCTGCTTTGATATCTATATTTGGTTCCACTTCATCATCATCAACTCTTTCAGTCGGCTTGACTTCAACTTGATGGCACCTAATTA
>NW_013861890.1:0-338 GCF_000517525.1 Limulus polyphemus
GGGAAAAAACCTTTGGTTTTAGGTGAAAATATGAATTTTTTAGGAAAATGGAAAAAAGTGTTTTTTTGACGCAAAATTAAGAGAAAAATACCCAATAGTGCTTATTTCGTCGGAAAACACAAAATTGAAACATTATAGCATTGACGAAAAACATTATCTCACTATAAATGCTAAAAAAATGAACTTTCGTTAACCTAGAGTAAAAATAATCCAAAAGGTGGAGTTTATATGTTAAGAAGACTACATGGTTTTCTATAGTTGGAATTTTGTTTGAATGATGTTATTCTTAAAGCTCTTCTTTGTTTATAATATAATTGAAGACAAAAAACAACAACAGT
>NW_013861891.1:0-338 GCF_000517525.1 Limulus polyphemus
TACTGTAACACTACCCATACCATATACTGTAACACTACCCATACCATATAGTGTAACAGTACCCATACCATATACTGTAACAGCACCCATACCATATACTGTAACAATACCCATACCATATAGTGTAACAGTACCCATACCATATACTGTAACAGCACCCATACCATATACTGTAACAATACCCATACCATATACTGTTCTACTTTTTTAGTTATCAATTACCATATTTTGACCGTTAAATAACAGTACCATACCATATACTGTTCTACTTTTTTAGTTATCAATTACCATACTTTGACCGTTAAATAACAGTACCCATACCATATACTGTAACAGTA
>NW_013861892.1:0-568 GCF_000517525.1 Limulus polyphemus
GTAAAATTCTTCTTTATGTATGTCTAGTCTAGTATAGTCGCGAAATGTTCGTTACTAATATTTACTGTAAAATTCTTCTTAATGTATGTCTAGTCTAGTCTAGTCGTGAAATGTTCGTTACTAATATTTACTGTAAAATTCTTCTTTATGTATGTCTAGTCTAGTCGCGAAATGTTCGTTACTAATATTTACTGTAAAATTCTTCTTAATGTATGTCTAGTCTAGTCTAGTCGTGAAATTTCGTTACTAATATTTACTGTAAAATTTTTCTTAATGTATGTCTAGTCTAGTCGCGAAATGTTCGTTACTAATATTTATTGTAAAATTATTCCTTATGTATGTCTAGTCTAGTCGCGAAATCTTCGTTACTAATATTTACTGTAAAATTCTTCTTTATGTATGTCTAGTCTAGTCGCGAAATGTTCGTTACTAATATTTACTGTAAAATTTTTCTTAATGTATGTCTAGTCTAGTCGCGAAATGTTCGTTACTAATATTTACTGTAAAATTTCTTTATGTATGTCTAGTCTAGTCGCGAAATGTTCGTTACTAATATTTACTGTAAAAA
>NW_013861893.1:0-503 GCF_000517525.1 Limulus polyphemus
TTCAGTAACTAGAGTTACACCTAGGTTTTCATGGAGCAGTTGTACCAAATAACGCTAAAGATGAGTATGGGGTTACACATTCAGTAACTAGAGTTACACCTAGGTGTTTAAAGAATACTTGTTAACTCATCTTTAGCCTTACTTGGTACAACTACTCCATGAACACCTAGGTGTGACTCTAGTTACAGAATTTATAACCACCATACTCATCTTTAGAGTTATTTGGTTCAACAACTCCACGAATACCTACGTGTAACTCTAGTTACCGAATTTATAACCACCATACTCATCTTTAGCCTTACTTGGTACAACAACTCCACGAACACCTATGTAGTTACCGAACTTATAACCACCATACTCATCTTTGGCGTTATTTGGTACAACAGCTCCACGAACACCTAGGTGTAACTCTAGTTTCCGAATGTATAACCACCATACTCAACTTTAGTCTTACTTGTTCTCTAGTTACCGAATTTACAACCACCCTACGCATATATGTTCGT
>NW_013861894.1:0-337 GCF_000517525.1 Limulus polyphemus
GGTGTAACTCTAGTTACTGAAGGTGAAACCCCATACTCATCGTTAGCGTTAATTGATACAACAACTCCACAAACACCTAGGTGTAACTCCAGTTATTGAATTTATAACCACCTAACTCATCTTTAGCCTTACTTGGTACAACTACTCCATGAACACCTAGGTGTAACACTAGTTACAGAATTTATAACCACCATACTCATCTTTAGTCTTACTTGGTACAACTACTCTTTGAACACATAGGTGTAACTCTAGTTACTGAATGTGTATCCCCATACTCATCGTTAGCGTTATTTGGTACAACAACTCCACGAACACCTAGGTGTAACTCTAGTTATTG
>NW_013861895.1:0-540 GCF_000517525.1 Limulus polyphemus
GGCGTAGCTCTAGTTACCTAATTTATAACCACCATACTCATCTTTAGCGTTATTTGGTACGACTACTCCATGAACACTTAGGTGTGACTCTAGTTACGAATTTATAACCACCATACTCATCTTTAGCCTTACTTGGTACAACTACTCCATGAACACCTAGGTGTAACTCTATTTACAGAATTTATAACCACCATACTCATCTGTAGCCTTACTTGGTACAACTACTCCATAAACACCTAGGTGTATCTCTGGTTACCGAATTTATAACCACATACTCATCTTTAGCGTTATTTGGTACAACAACTCCACGAACACCTAGGTGTAACTATAGTTACAGCTAAAGATGAGTATGGTGGTTATAAATTAAGTAAGGCTAAAGATGAGTATGGTGGTTATAAATTCTGTAACTAGAGTTACACCTAGGTATTCATGGAGTATTTGTGCCAAGTAAGGGCTAAAGATGAATATGGTGGTTATAAATTGTGTAACTAGAGTTACACCTAGCTATTCCTGGAGTTGTTGTACCAAATAACGGGTTAC
>NW_013861896.1:0-1060 GCF_000517525.1 Limulus polyphemus
AAAGGTACAATATATCGAGTATTTACCACACCAGGGATAGTGTACAGTATGTAGAGTAGTTACTACACCAGGATAGGGTACAGTATGTAGAGTATTTACTACACCATAGATAAGGTACACTATATAGAGTATTTACTACACCAGAATAGGGTACAGTATGTAGAATACTTACTGAACCAGGAATAGGGTACAGTATGTAGAGTATTTACTGCACCATAGATAGGGTACAGTTTGTAGGGTATTTACCACACCAGGGAAAGGTACAATATGTAGAGTAGTCACTACACCAGGGATAGGGTATACTATGTAGAGTATTTACTGCACCAGGGATAGGGTACAGTATGTAGAGTATTTTCTGCACCAGAGATAAGGTACAGTATGTAGAGTATTTTATCTACACGAGGGATAGGGTACAGTATGTAGAGTATTTACTGCACCAGGGACAGGTACAATATGTAGAGTAGTTACTACACCAGGGTTAGGGTACACTATGTAGAGTATTTACTGCATCAGGGATAGGGTACACTATGTAGAGTATTTACTAGTGTACCCTATCCGTGGTGTGCAATAAATACTCTACATATTGTAACTTATCCAGTTGCAGTAAATACTCTACATACTGTACCCTATCCAGGAGCATTAAATACTCTACATACTGTACCCAATCTTTGGTGCAGTAAATACTCTATATAGTGTACCCTATCCCTGGTGCGGTAAATACTCTTCATACCAGGGATAGAGTACAGTTTGTAGAGTATTTACTGAAACAGAGATAGGGTACAGTATGTAGAGTATTTACTGCACCAGAGATAGGGTACAGTATGTAGGATATTTACCACACCAGGGATAGGGTACAGTATGTAGAGTATTTACAGCACCAGAGATATGGGAACACTATGTACAGTATTTACTGCACCTGGATAGGGTACAGTATGTAGAGTATTTACTGCACCAGATATAGAGTACTTTATGTAGAGTATTTACTGCTCCAGGGATAGGGTACACTATGTATAGTATTTACTGCACCACAGATAAGGTACAATATGTAGAGTTATTTATT
>NW_013861897.1:0-560 GCF_000517525.1 Limulus polyphemus
TATATATATATATATATAAACAAACAATGAAACGCATAAGAAAGTGTTACGACAAATTATTGGATTCACCCTCCATTGACAAAATATTTGATAGACCAAAAATATCTTTTACCACATGTTTATTATGTTCTCTTACTTTCATAATAAGAGCAGAATAACAATACAGTGTAACACAAGTAACCACACTTAGATCACTATCCTGCAACATTCCGTATTAACATCTTTTGTTTCATCTTTACTTCCAGTTTATTCCTTTATTCTTCCGCAATTTTCTCACTTGCAAGAAATAATTCTCCCCTTCTTAATTTTCTTTTAATCTATTTTAATTTAGAAATATTTTTTACTCTGATCCTATTATGATTCTTATCCTCCATTTATTACTGTTCCATATTTCATATTTACTGACATTCTTTCTTCCTACTTTAGACGATTTATATCTTACTTACCTTACTTACTGACATCCTTTCTTCCTACTTTAGACGATTTATATCTTGCTTACCTTATTTAACTGACATTCTTTCTTCCTACTTTAGACGATTTATATCTTACTTACCTTACTT
>NW_013861898.1:0-337 GCF_000517525.1 Limulus polyphemus
TTGATGTGTTGGTGACTATACACGTTCTTACTGGAAAGCTTGATGTGTTGGTGAGTACACACATTATCACTGGAAATCATGATGTGTTGGTAACTATACACGTTCTTACTGGAAAGCTTGATGTGTTGGTGACTACACACGTTATCACTGGAAAGCATGATGTGTTGGTGACTACACAGCCCAGAGAAGCAACGATCTACAGAACATGGTACATTACACTAATGATCAGAGAAGCAATGATCCACCAGAACATGGAACATTACACTAATGATCAGAGAAGCAATGATCCACCAGAATATGGAACATTACACTAATCCCTAGAGAAGCAATGATCCAC
>NW_013861899.1:0-337 GCF_000517525.1 Limulus polyphemus
CTTCCTGTTTATTTTCTTTTTCCTCCAACCACTGCTGTAATTTCTCTTCTCGTTGTTCTTGTTTCTTTTCTTTTTCCCCAAACAACTGCTGTAATCTTTCTTCTTGTTTCTTTTCTTTTTTCTCAAACAACTGCTGTAATTTCTCTTCTTGTTTATTTTCTTTTTCCTCCAACAACTGTTGTAATTTCTCTTGTTTATTTTGCTGTTCGAGCTGCCATTGTTGTAGGTTTTCTTGCCACTGCTGTAATCTTTCTTCTTGTTTCTTTTCTTTTTCCTTTAACAACTGCCGTAATTTCTCTTCTTGTTTAATTTCTCGTTCTTCTTGTTTCTTTTCTCG
>NW_013861900.1:0-374 GCF_000517525.1 Limulus polyphemus
TTTTTTATTTTAAAGTTAGTACACAAGTATTGAACTATTCTTTGAAATATACAAAGTGTTTTTTATTTTAAAGTTAGTACACAAGTATTGAATTATTCTTTGAAATATTCAAAGTGTTTTTTATTTTAAAGTTAGCACACAAATTGTAACGGTCTAAAATGAACAAGCTGCTACAGTCAGGGTTCAACAACAAAAACATTTTATTCAACAGTAACACTTACTAAAACACAGTTAATAAAGAAGTTCCTGGCCAGGACTTGATACCAATATTAATAAACAATATATCATAAATATTAATATTTCAAATAATGGAATCAGGAAAAAGAACCTGAAAAAATATACAATATTCCAAAAATACCTCTCAATATCAATAA
>NW_013861901.1:0-337 GCF_000517525.1 Limulus polyphemus
GTTAAACTTATATATTATTATATATATTTATTGTGTGTAAAATGTTCCTGAGAAGGAAAAATAACCTTTTTCTAGATAACCTGCTTTCTAGTGATTGTAGTACTGACGTGTGAACATGTGATTGACAAGATGGTGTAAAGTTCGAAATGCATCATTTCGACTGTGAATTTTTGTCCTTATGTTAAATTAAGTTTGTTAATTTAGAAAAGCTACAGCATAAAAATATGTCAAACAAATAAGAATTAGTGTTTTATTATGTTAAAATAACGTTTTGGAGAAGTCGTTCAGAAAACTGGATCACATTTAATTTAGAAAGGTTCAATGCCATTACGATTTG
>NW_013861902.1:0-336 GCF_000517525.1 Limulus polyphemus
TTAGGCTATGTTTGATTTCACTGTTCTTTTTCTTGTCTTCAGTTATATTGTAAAGAAAGTAGAGCTCTCAAACTAAGAATATTAAAAAACATCCCCACATATAAAAGGCCATACGCCTTCCTATAAAATAAACTCCAGCTATTGGATTATATTTATTTCGTGTTAGCAAATGTCCACGTTTTTATTTTTCACTTTTCACGAGATATAATATTTTTCTTGAATGCAATAATATCTAAGAGTTGAGTTTCCTGACGAAATAAGCACTATCCGATATTTCTCTATTAATTTTGCGTCAAAATAGCACCTTTTTCCATTTTTCCAAATAATTGATATTTT
>NW_013861903.1:0-337 GCF_000517525.1 Limulus polyphemus
CATAGGTATTCGTGGAGTTGTCGTACCAAATAACGCTACATATAAGTATGGTGGTTATAAATTAGGTAACTAGAGTTACACCTAGGTGTTCGTGGAGTAGTTGTACCAAGTAAGGCTAAAGATGAACATGGTGGTTATAAATTCGATAACTAGAGTTACACCTAGGTATTCGTGGAGTTGTCGTACCAAATAACGCTACAGATGAGTATGGTGGTTACAAATTCGGTAACTAGAGTTACACCTAGGTGTTCATAGAGTAGTTGTACCAAATAACGCTACAGATGAGTATGGTGGTTACAAATTCGGTAACTAGAGTTACATCTAAGTGTTCGTGGAG
>NW_013861904.1:0-337 GCF_000517525.1 Limulus polyphemus
GATAACTGTCTTTTTAGTTCTTGTTAATATAGATTTTGTCGACTCTGACACCGGTCTTTTTATTCCATCTACCTGTAAATTTTTTCGACTTTGATAAAGGCCTTTTAAGTCCTTCTTACTCTTGATTTTTTTGATTTTGATAACGATCATTTTAGTCTTTCTTACACTATATTTTGTCGACTTTGATAACGGCCTTTTACTCACTTATTAAACTAGAATTTTTCGTCTTTGATAATGGTCTTTTTATTCCTTCTTACTCAAGATTTTTTCGACTTTGTTAACGGTCATTTTTGTCCTTCTTACACTATATTTTCTTGACTTTGTTAACGGTCATTTT
>NW_013861905.1:0-374 GCF_000517525.1 Limulus polyphemus
ACCCTTTCAGAAAGCCATTTTGTTACTACTTTATTGGTACCACAAAAGTCGCAACAATGATAACATGAAGCTAGAGTTTTGCATGTAAATATGCAAGTACGCAACGAACGTTCATAAATAAATTCGAGAAGATTAGTCCAAATGGAACGAAGTACTGGTACAAAACGCAAAACCTTCCATAACTTCCTTAAAACGAATAGTAGAAAGGTGAAACTCTGCATATAACTGCGCAACGATAGAGTGTACCTACATAACAAATTTGGTGAATAATAATCAATTCAGGACCCTCTGGTAACAAGAAATCGAAAAACAATCGGTAACAAAAAGCTTCAGTGCAGTACACATACGATTACAAGAAGCCATAAAAAGAGTAA
>NW_013861906.1:0-335 GCF_000517525.1 Limulus polyphemus
TTAATCATAGGAAGAGATACTACTTGAAGTGGTAAAGTTGGAAACAAATAATCTAGTGTTTCTCTACCATTATAGGCCTCGCAATCTGAGGGTCGCAGGTTCGAATCCCCGTTCTACCAAACATGCTCGCCCTTGAGGGCGTTATACAACTATTCGTTGGTAAAAAGAGTAGTCCAAGAGTTAGTGGTGTTGACTAGTGGCCTTCTCTCGAGCCTATCACTGCTAAATTTAGGACGGCTAGTCCATTAACCCTCGTGTAGGTTTCCACGAATATCAAAATAAGCCAAACATTACTGATACATTTAAACGTTAAGTTTGTTTTGAATTTTGAGCAA
>NW_013861907.1:0-337 GCF_000517525.1 Limulus polyphemus
TTTCTACGATACAACTTTTTAGTAATACACAGAATTTCTACAGTCACTTCAAACTTAACAACCTTTATAACACACGCTATAAATCACAGTGATTCACACGGTTTACTTATGGTGCCTACTGTTCGCTTGACTTTATCTATCTATCTGCCGATCCCGCTGGTTTTTCTCGCCAGGCTTACATACTAAAAAAGAGGGCGTCCAGCAAACACTCGGACATACGCGGGGTTCCTCTAATTCATGATCCTTCGAGAAACTCCAGCGCACATGCTCCCAGCATCGCATGACTTCCGCTGCCCCTTCCTTAGTATTGCCCCCAGTGGCACAGCGGTATGTCTGT
>NW_013861908.1:0-365 GCF_000517525.1 Limulus polyphemus
TAGAAGGAACTTTATTCCACTTCTTATATCCAGGTTGTTGAACCAGCTCCAGAACATAGCTGTGCAATACTAGTAGAAGGAACTTTAGTCCACTGCTCATATCTAGATTGTTCAGCCAGCACCAGAACATAGCTGTGTGATACTAATAGAAGGAACTTTATTCCACTTCTTATATCCAGGTTGTTCAACCAGCTCCAGAACATAGCTGTGTGATACTAGTAGAAGGAACTTTAGTCCACTGCTCATATCTAGATTGTTCAACCAGCACCAGAACATAGCTGTGTGATACTAATAGAAGGAACTTTATTCCACTTCTTATATCCAGGTTGTTCAACCAGCTCCAGAACATAGCTGTGTGATACTAA
>NW_013861909.1:0-337 GCF_000517525.1 Limulus polyphemus
CTCGATGGATAAACACGCGACAGTTTCTAAAGGTAAAGTATATACTTTATACAGGTATACCATACAAAGTAAACAAATAAGAGTATTAAAAAAATATAAGTTATAAAATGAAGTAGGGATCCTGCTATAAAAAGTAATTAAACGAGAATTAAAACCACAGTCACAAATTTATAAAATTTAATTCCCACTTTGGCAGCTTTATATACTTATCTGTAGGCCAAAGTAAGGATTACATTTTGTAAATTTGTGATCGTGGTTTTAATTCTTGTTTCATTACTTTTTATAGCAGGATACTTACTTCATTTTAAAATTCATAATTTTGTAATGCTTTTGTTTC
>NW_013861910.1:0-337 GCF_000517525.1 Limulus polyphemus
GGAAATGCCTCCCTTATATACACTTACTTCTATATATAATATGAATAACCAATTGGAAGCTCATAATTTCCCCCTAGTGGCTTTCTCAGCCATTTTAACTGGCTTGGATACAATTTCTTTCTTTTGAACCAATATTTCAAGGAGGTAGGATGTGTCTTTAATCTGCTTGAAATTTCATATTTTTTTAAACTAAAATACACCTTAGTTAGCTTGATAAATTTTAGTGGAATTCTGTGGTATTAATGTAGTAACTTATGATTTTTTAGTTATTCAAATGTATATATATAAAACCTAAAAAATCATTTTGTTTCATATCCTCCACATGCAAAATTTTTAA
>NW_013861911.1:0-437 GCF_000517525.1 Limulus polyphemus
TTTTAGCACTCCATGTACTGCATGTCCGGCACCATTCTTCCACATCTCGCCTCATACCTATCCAATAAAATCTTTGTCGTAGATGACTCAATGTCTTCCTAACTTCGAGATGTCCTCTTGTTAAATTATCATGGGATTGACGCAGCACAACTTCCCGTAACTTCTCGGTATAACTGTTTGCCAAATCGTCACTTTCCCATCTGTAGTTTCCCATCTCCGGACAAGAATACCATTTTCAAGCTTCAACTGCTCCCAGTAGTGCTTTATCACAAGGCTTAGACTAGACACCCTCTCCCAAGCAGGGCGCACAACACTTGCTTTTAGGAAATCAATTATTGGGCTTCAAATCTTGGTCTTTCTCCTGTTCTGCTTTGATATCTGTATTTAGTTCCACTTCATCATCATCAACTTTTTCAGTCGGCTTGACTTCAGCCCGA
>NW_013861912.1:0-335 GCF_000517525.1 Limulus polyphemus
TTAGTAAATTGTTGTAACATCCAGCTAGTATATAAATAAACTGTTGTAACATCAAGTTAGTATATTAATAGAATGTTGTAACATCCAGCTGGTATATTAATAAATTGTTGTAACATCCAACTAGTATATTAATAAATTGTTGTAACATCCAGCTATAATATTAATAAACTGTTGTAACATCAAGTTAGTATATTAATAAATTGTTGTAACATCAAGTTAGTATATTAATAAATTGTTGTAATATCCAGCTAGTATATTAATAAATTGTTGTAACAACCAGCTAGTATATTAATAAATTGTTGTAACATCAAGTTAGTATACTAATAAATTGTTGT
>NW_013861913.1:0-564 GCF_000517525.1 Limulus polyphemus
GTGCTATACTTGTTTATATGTTTACTATCACTAAGAGCATGGTTAATGTGCTATACTTGTTTATATGTTTACTATCACTAAGAGTTAACCATGCTCTTAGTGATAGTAAATATATAAACAAGTATAACACACTAACCATGCTCTTAGTGATAGTAAACATATAAACAAGTATAGCACATTAACCACGCTCTTAGTGATGGTAAACATATAAACAAGTATATCACATTAACCATGCTCTTAGTGATAGTAAACATATAAACAAATATAGCACACTAACCATGCTCTTAGTGATAGTAAACATATAAACAAATATAGCACATTAACCATGCTCTTAGTGATAGTAAACATATAAACAAGTATAGCACACTAACCATGCTCTTAGTGATAGTAAACATATAAACAAATATAGCACACTAACCATGTGTGCTATACTTGTTTATATGTTTACTATCACTAAGAGCATGGTTTTGGTGCTATACTTGTTTATATGTTTACTATCACTAAGAGCATGGTTAGTGTGACATATTTGTTTACATGTTTACTATCACTAAGAGCATGATTAAT
>NW_013861914.1:0-372 GCF_000517525.1 Limulus polyphemus
ATATTTTAGTAAGGAACTATATCTGAGATACTTTATATCTGAGTAAGAACCAATAACTGAGATACTTTATGTCTGAGTAACAACCTATATTTGAGATACTTTAGATCTTAGTAAGAACCTATATCTGAGATACCTTATATCTGAGTAAGGACCTATAACTGAGAAACTTTATATCTGATTAAGAACCTATATCAGATATACTTTATATCTGAGTAAGAATCTAAATCTGAAATACTTTAGATCTGAGTAAGGACCTATATCCGAGATACCATATTTCCGAGTAAGGACCTATATCTGAGATACTTCATATCTGAGTAAGGACATATCACTGAGATACATAGGTCTTTACTCAGATATAAAAAAATGAGATAC
>NW_013861915.1:0-337 GCF_000517525.1 Limulus polyphemus
GACAGAGATCTGCCCACTCGATTAAGGGCAGGATCCATGGAGGTCGATCGACCTCCATCTAGTAAAGAAAAATGGCATGGTCGTAAAGTGAAGGGTTCTCCTAAACCTACATAAAAATGGCCACTTTGATATAGTGGAACTGTCCAGGTTTTTGCTATAATCTCGATGACATTAAGGCCTTGATTGACTCCTATCATCCCGCGTGTCTCTCCTTACAGGAAACATTTCTGAAACCTGCCAATACAGTCACCTTTCAGCAGTTTTCTTTGTACCGGAATGACAGGTTGTGTGATGGGCGGGTACACGGAGAGGTGGCACTGTGTCCTTATCTGTGTCC
>NW_013861916.1:0-685 GCF_000517525.1 Limulus polyphemus
TTGGTTTGTCAGATATCATTGTTGTGAAGTAAAAAGTCCCAAACTGTCGTAGTTAGCATTAAAAAAAACATTATGTGCTGCCATCTAGCTACAGTAACTAAAACTATTATGAAATGTAGAAGTAATTCTTCTGAGTAGTGGTTTTCCTTTTTGTTATTTTCTCAGAAAAACGCGAGTAATAGGAAAAGATAATAACATTGCTTTTATATACAAATCGGGGGCAACTATTTGGACATTATAAAAATTTCGCATATGAAAGTTCAAAATTTTCTGATGCACAAAAGTATTTTAATGTTAAGATGAAAAATTACTTTGCCTGACAGATAGGCAAGATGTGAAAAAATTACCAAACGTTTAATAAGAGAAAACTTTATATTTTATATATTGTCTTCAGTGATCCATTTCTGTTCGGGTCCGGAAAATTTGAACGATCTCGCAACCACCATAAAAATTATGAAATAAACATAAATTATGCATCTTTCATTCTGCAATGAACACAAAGGGATTTAAATTGATAGTTATTTGACGAGCATAAGGACGTTTTTGTTGTGTTTTAAATAAAGGTTCTTAATAATAGTTCAGTACAGTTTCCATCTATTGAGAGATAACTGAACATCCAAGTATTTTCCTTATTATTTGTTTCTCCATCTATTGGGAGATAACTGAACATCCAAGTATTTTCCTT
>NW_013861917.1:0-523 GCF_000517525.1 Limulus polyphemus
TTTTTGAACAAATTTCGAGAAGATCCGTCCAAATGGAACGAAGTACTTGTACAAAACGCAAAACGTTCCATAACTCCTTTAAAACAAATAGTAGGAAGGTATAACTCTTCATATTACTACGCAAAGCTATAGTTTACCTAGATTCTTCACCAAATTTGGTATGTTACCAGAAGGTCCTAAATTGATCAAGAAATCGAGAAACAATCAGTAAAAAAAAGCTTCACTGCAGTACACATACGCTTTCAGAAAAGCGAATAAAAGAATAACATAAAATGACCCCAAAAGCCGCAAAATGATAATAGAAGGCTAGAAATTTGCATGGGAATACGCAAGTGTGCAACGAACGTTCATACAAAATTTGGAGATGATCTGTCCAAATGGAACGACGTACTGGTACAAAACGCAAAACCTTCCATAACTCCATTAAAACAAACAGTAGGAAGTTAAAACTCTGCATATTTCTACGCAACGTTGAAGTGTACCTACATACCAAATTTGGTGAAGAATCATCAATTTAGGACCG
>NW_013861918.1:0-599 GCF_000517525.1 Limulus polyphemus
CAGGTTCTCCTTTGCTGTTTCCTTGAAAATTAATTGGCTTATGTACATAATATCACCATAAGCTCTGAATACCAACTTCTCAACCAAAATCCATCCCAGATATTCCAGGAAGTCCTTCTTCATCTTATTGTGGTCCAGAATTGTGCACATACTGATGAATGTGACATTATCAGGCTCATTCTTCAATGCGATGATGCAATCATATTGACACAGTGTGTCATTACATCCCATTTTGACTTCTGCTACTAGATGTATTTTTAAGTTTTGTTGCTATCTCTTGTTGGCCAGGAAGGCTTTTTACTTCCTCCAAAAGCTCTTGGATCATAGGATCATATTGACACAGTGTGTCATTACATCCCATTTTGACTTCTGCTACTAGATGTATTTTTAAGTTTTGTTGGTATCTCTTGTTGGCCAGGAAGGCTTTTTACTTCCTCCAAAATCTCTTGGATCATAGCAAGGTGGCACTTGCTCTTCCCAGAAGCACTACAATGAAACATATCAGACTTTGTTCAGCACACATCTCACTACTCTCTGTGATAGTGGTAGATCCATTCAGCATCTCATGATGCCTAGGAACATTAAAGTGTAACGTTTGA
>NW_013861919.1:0-504 GCF_000517525.1 Limulus polyphemus
GCTGAGATAGGTTTAGTATCCAGATTGGGAATAGTAATGTTAACTGAGATAGGTGTACTTTCCAGATTGGGAATAGTCATGATGACTGAGATAGGTGTACTATCCAGATTACGAACAGTAATGTTGACTGAGATAGGTTTAGTATCCAGATTGGGAATAGTAATGTTGACTGAGATAGGTGTACTTTCCAGATTGGGAATTGTCATGATGACTGAGATAGGTGTACTTTCCAGATTGGGAACAGTCATGATGACTGAGATGGGTGTATTACCCAGATTGAGAACAGTAATGTTGACTGAGATAGGTGTATTATCCAAATTGGGAATAGTCATGATGAAACATTACTGTTCCCAATCTGGATAGTACACCTATCTCAGTCATCATGACTATTCCCAATCTGGATAGTACACCTATTTCAGTCAACATTACTGTTCTCAATCTGGATAGTACACCCATCTCAGGACTGAGATAGGTGTACTATCCAGATTGGGAACAGTAATGTTG
>NW_013861920.1:0-337 GCF_000517525.1 Limulus polyphemus
TGTCATTATCAGTAGCCACGGAACATCATGTACGTCCTTTGTGTGTGATACCCTTGTCCTTTGCACATCATGTATGTCCTTTGTATGAGATACCCGTATCCTTTGCACATCATGTATGTCCTCTGTATGAGATACCCATATCCTTTGCACATCATGTACGTCCTTTGTATGAGATACCCATATCCTTTGCACATCATGTACGTCCTTTGTATGAGATACCCATATCCTTTGCACATCATGTATGTCCTCTGTATGAGATACCCGTATCCTTTGCACATCATGTATGTCCTTTGTATGTGATACCCGTATCCTTTGCACATCATGTACGTCCTCTGTA
>NW_013861921.1:0-987 GCF_000517525.1 Limulus polyphemus
GTGTTTAATAACTAGAACACAACACAGGTGATCATCAGTGTTTAATAACTAGAACACAACACAGGTTATCATCATTGTTTAATAACTAGAACACAACACAGGTTATCATCAGTGTTTAATAATTAGAACACAACACAGGTTATCATTAGTGTTTAATAACTAGAACACAACACAGGTTATCATTACTGTTTAATAATTAGAACACAACACAGGTTATCATTAGTGTTTTATAACTAGAACACAACACAGGTTATCATCACCGTTTAATAATTAGAACACAACACAGGTTATTGATGATAGCCTGTGTTGTGTTCTAGTTATTAAACACTGATGATAACCTGTGTTATGTTCTAGTTATTAAACACTAATGATAACCTGTGTTGTGTTCTAATTATTAAACGCAAATGATAACCTGTGTTGTGTTCTAGTTATTAAACACTGATGATAACCTGTGTTATGTTCTAGTTATTAAACACTGATAATAACCTGTGTTGTGTTCTAATTATTAAACAGTAATGATAACCTGTGTTGTGTTCTAGTTATTAAACACTGATGATAACCTGTGTTGTGTTCTAGTTATTAAACACTGATGATAACCTGTGTTATGTTCTAGTTATTAAACACTGATTTATTAAACACTAATGATAACCTGTGTTGTGTTCTAGTTATTAAACACTTAGAACACAACACAGGTTATTATCAGTGTTTAATAACTAGAACACAACACAGGTTATCACCAGTGTTTAGTAACTAGAACACAACACAGGTTATCATCACCGTTTAATAACTAGAACACAACACAGGTTATCACCAGTATTTAGTAACTAGAACACAACACAGGTAATCATCAGTGTTTAAGAATTAGAACACTACACAGGTTATCATCAGTGTTTAATAATTAGAACACAACACAGGTTATTATCAGTGTTTAATAACTAGAACACAACACAGGTTATCATCAGTGTTTGATAACTAGAACACAGCACA
>NW_013861922.1:0-393 GCF_000517525.1 Limulus polyphemus
CTGAAACATCCTGTATAGCTGTATCTTACTGACACATCCTGTATAGGTATATATTACTCACACATCCTGTATAGCTATATATTACTCACACATCCTGTATAGCTATATATTACTGACACATCCTGTATAGCTATATCTTACTGACACATCCTGTATAGCTATATCTTACTGACACATCCTGTATAGCTGTATCTTACTGACACATCCTGTATAGCTATATATTACTCACACATCCTGTATAGCTATATATTACTCACACATCCTGTATAGCTATATATTACTCACACATCCTGTATAGCTGTATCTTACTGACACATCCTGTATAGCTATATCTTACTCACACATCCTGTATAGCTATATCTTACTGACACATCCTGTATAGCTATATCTTAA
>NW_013861923.1:0-817 GCF_000517525.1 Limulus polyphemus
CAGTATCGTTAAATATTGTGTCTTCTTATTGACAGTATACAGTATCGTTAAATCTTGTGTCTTTTTATAGATAGTTCACAGTATTGCTAAATCGTGTGTCTTTTATTGAGAGTACACAGTATTGTTAAATCTTGTGTCTTCTTTTACAGTACACAGAATAGTTAAATCTTGTGTCCTCTTATTGACAGTACACAGTATTGTTAAATCTTGTGTCTTCTTTTTGACAGTACACAGTATCGTTAAATCTTGTGTCTTGTTATTGACAGTACACAGTATCGTTAAATCTTGTTCTTTTATTGACAGTACACAGTATTGTTAAATCTTGTGTCTTCTTTTTGAAGACAGACGTTTTAACGATACTGTGTACTGTCAATAAGAAGACACAAGATTTAACAATACTGTGTACTGTCAATAAGAAGACGAAAGATTTAACACTACTGTGTACTATTAATAAGAACACACAAGATTTAACAATACTGTGTACTGTCAATAAGAAGACACAAGACTTAACTATTCTGTGTACTGTCAATAAGAAGACACAAGGCTTAACTATTCTGTGTACTGTCTTATTGACAGTACACAGAATAGTTAAGTCTTGTGTCTTCTTATTGACAGTACACAGTATTGTTAAATCTTGTGTGTTCTTATAGATAGTACACAGTATTGTTAAATCTTGTTTCTTCTTATTGACAGTACACAGTATTGTCAAATCTTGTGTCTTCTATTTGACAGTACACAGTATTGTTAAATCTTGCGTCTTCTTATTCACATTACACGGTATTGTTAAATCTTGTGTCTTCTTATTGACAGTACACAG
>NW_013861924.1:0-376 GCF_000517525.1 Limulus polyphemus
AAAGACTTGTTATATTATTACCTCATTATAAACCCTAAGAATATGAACTTGTTTAAAGACTTGTTATATTATTACCTCATTATAAACCCTAAGAATATGAACTTGTTTAAGACTTGTTATATTATTACCTCATTATAAACCCTAAGAATATGAACTTTTTTAAATACTTGTTATATTATCACCTTATTATAAACCCCGATAATATGAACCTGTTTAAAGACTTGTTATATTATTACCTCATTATAAACCCTAAGAGTATGAACTTGTTTAAAGTCTTGTTATATTATTACCTCATTATAAACCCTAAGAATATGAACGTGTTTAAGACTTCTTATATTATTACCTCATTATAAACCCTGAGAATATGAACTTGTTT
>NW_013861925.1:0-337 GCF_000517525.1 Limulus polyphemus
TTGATAGTACACAGTATGATTAAACCTTATGACTTGTTATGATATTACACAGTGTCGTTAAATCTTTTGTCTTCTTATTGACAGTACACAGTATTGATAAATCCTGTATCTTCTTATTGACAGGACACAGTATTGATAAATACTGTATCTTCTTATTATCAGGACTCAGTGTTGTTAAATCATGTGTCTTTTTATTGACAGTACACAGTATCGTTAAATCTTGTGGCTTGTTATTGATAGTACACAGTATCATTAAATCTTATGACTTGTTATGATAGTACACAGTATCGTTAAATCTTGTTTCTTCTTATTGACAGTACCTAGTATTGATAAATTC
>NW_013861926.1:0-332 GCF_000517525.1 Limulus polyphemus
AGTATTACCATCCAGTTCATGGTGCAGCTATGGACTCCCAGTACGATTTAATAGACAATATTAACCATATAATTTACGGTGCAACTATGGACTCGCCAGTTTAGATATAACAGATAGTATTACCACCCAGTTCATGGTGCAGCTATGAACTCACCAGTTTAGATATAACAGATAGTATTATCACCCAGTTCATGGTGCAGCTATGGACTCACCAGTTTAGATATAACAGATAGTATTACCATCCAGTTCTGGTGCAGCTATGGACTCACCAGTTTAGATATAACAGATAGTATTACCATCCAATTCATGGTGCAGCTATGGACTCACCAGTT
>NW_013861927.1:0-337 GCF_000517525.1 Limulus polyphemus
ATCTGGTATCTAGTTAATATTCTGATATATGATTAATTATTCTATATCTGATTGATATTCTGATATCTGCTCAATTATTTGGTATCTGTTTAACATACTGACATCTGCTTAACTAGCTGGCATTTTTTGATCTACTGATATCTGCTTAATTATCTGGTATTCTGTTAATATTCTAATATCGGCTTAATTATCTGGTGTCTGGTTAATATTCTGATATCTGATTAATTCTCCTGTATCTGATTAATATTCTGACATCTGCTTAATTATCTGGTATCAGGTTAATATTCTGATGTCTGCTTAATTATTTGATATCTGATTAATATTCTGATATCTGCTC
>NW_013861928.1:0-338 GCF_000517525.1 Limulus polyphemus
TGGTAAAAATGCATAAAAACCGCAAAATGCAAAACTGAAAATTTGTATGTACCCCCACATGGACCTAATGAACCTACATACCAATTTTGGTGATGATCCATCCACACCCCGCGAAGTAGTTACATGAACATACAACAGACAGTACTATTGTATTTATATAGATTATGATGAAGAGCTGAAATAAAGGATAAGATTTAAGAGATTCGTTCACTGGATAAGAATCAAGTATTAAGTACGAACAAGGAGACACTAGAGTTCATAAAGTGAGCAAATGAAAACAGTTGAAATGTAGACAATGTTGTGACCTGAAGCAATGATGTATACTTGATTACAAGCAG
>NW_013861929.1:0-362 GCF_000517525.1 Limulus polyphemus
TAACATTGTTCGATATTTATAAAAACTAGAAGTCTTAGCTTCGTTTAATGTTGTTCGATATTCCAGACAGGTGAAAATCTTAGCTTCGTTTAATTTTGATCGATATTTATAAAACTAGAAGTCTTAGCCTAGTTTAATGCTGTTCGATATTTATAAAAACTAGAAGTCTTAGCTTAGTTTAATGTTGTTCGATATTTATAAAAACTAGAAGTCTTAGCTTAGTTTAATATTGTTCGATATTTATAAAACTAGAAGTCTTAGCTTAGTTTAATGTTGTTCGATATTTATAAAAACTAGAAGTCTTAGCTTAGTTTAATATTGTTCGATATTTATAAAACTAGAAGTCTTAGCTTAGTTTAATG
>NW_013861930.1:0-337 GCF_000517525.1 Limulus polyphemus
AATCAAATTAAAACTTATTGGATACATAAAATTTAAGTTTCTCATTAACAATAAAAGATGTAAGTTTCTGACGAAACGAAGTATTAACATTTCTTTCTAGCCGCGACATAGCGACTCATAGAATGGCTCAAAGTTTATTTGTTTTGTTTTTTCAAGTACAAATCTTTAACAAATAGTTCCGTCATTTTCTGACCGATTTGAGATTTAGTCACAGTTTTGGACTCAGGAGGTCAAACCCTTTCGATTAAAGTATTTGAACACTGGAAGGTCTCATAGATTAATTTACTGTAATCCCGCCTAAACAAATTCAATTTGAGAGTAAGCTCGTAAAGATCCT
>NW_013861931.1:0-337 GCF_000517525.1 Limulus polyphemus
TGTCAGACAAGTGGTTAAAATAGTGTCTTCCACAATCCACTATTGTCTAACCTGTCAGACAGGTGGTTAAAATAGCTACTTCCAAGTGCCACTAGTGTCTAACCTGTCAGACAAGTGGTTAAAATAGTGTTTTCCACAATCCACTATTGTCTAACCTGTCAGACAGGTGGTTAAAATAGTGTCTTCCACAATCCACTATTGTCTAACCTGTCAGACAGGTGGTTAAAATAATGTCTTCCACAATCCACTATTTTCTAATCTGTCAGACAGATAGTTAAAATAGTGTCTTCCACAATCCACTATTGTCTAACCTGTCAGACAAGTAGTTAAAACTAGT
>NW_013861932.1:0-337 GCF_000517525.1 Limulus polyphemus
CTGAATATAACTTTGCGATACACTTAATTTCAACAGTCGCGCTATAACAAACGCTATAATTCTCAGCGAACGTCTCACGTGCTCGACTCAACAATACTCAGTTCAATTACACACACTGTTGCCGTCACTTTGTGACCGTCTTATATATACAAGACTACACTATATCTAGAAGGTTCTCGACAATTAAGGAAGGGACGTGAACGTTCGAGAAGGACGTGGCGTGATACTAGTCACGTGACCTCCGCTGTCGCAACAATACAAACTACGATTATTCTGAATCTAAGTATCAAATGGACAGCAACTGCCTGTTGTAGAAACCTACGAATGTAGAAAACGC
>NW_013861933.1:0-337 GCF_000517525.1 Limulus polyphemus
AAATTCGGTAACTATAGTTACACCTATGTGTTCATGGAGTAGTTGTACCAAGTAAGGTTAAAGATGAGTATGATGGTTATAAATTCTGTAACTAGAGTTACACCTAAGTGTTCATGGAGTAGTTGTACCAAGGAATGCTAATGATGAGTATGGTGGTTATAAATTCGGTAACTATAGTTACTCCTAGGTGTTCATGGAGTATTTGTACCAAGTAAGGCTAAAGATGAGTATGATGGTTATAAGTTCTGTAACTATAGTTACACCGAGGTGTTCATGGAGTAGTTGTACCAAGTAAGGCTCTTGATGAATATGGTCGTTATAAATTCGGTAACTAGAG
>NW_013861934.1:0-337 GCF_000517525.1 Limulus polyphemus
AGCCACTTACATTAAACCAATAGATAATTAACAATAATGTAATTAAATGCACAGGATTCACAAACACAAAATTAAAATACAACAAAGTCTCTTAATTTTACAGGATGTTTCTTCTTTCGTACTGGTCTCCGTCTTATTGGCTTTTGCTTTACGTGGGATTCATCTGCTTCATCAGGAAATGTCGCATTATCGGTAGCAGTCACATCAGTGGTAGTAACTTCATTAACGTTTTCACTGTTTTCCTTCTCAAAAGCAGGTAGAGTTTCTTCTCCAACAGTGGCTTTTTCAGGTGACATGTCTTCAGCAGCATCATGTGTTCCATTGTTCAATTCGTTCC
>NW_013861935.1:0-337 GCF_000517525.1 Limulus polyphemus
CCTACCAGCCACTATCCATCTATAATAAAGACCTACCAGACACAATCCATCTGTAATAAAAGACCTTAAACCACAATCCATCTGTAATAAAAGACCTACCAGCCTCTCTCTATCTATAGTAAAAGACCTATCAGCCACTATCCATTAATAATAAAACACCTACCAGTCACTATCCATCTATAATAAAAGACCTACCAGTCACTATCCATCTGTAGTAAAAGACCTACCAGCTACAATCCATCTATAATAAAAGACCTCCCAGCCACTATCCATATATAATGAACGACCTACCAGCCACGTTCCATCTATATTAAAAGACCTGCCAGTCACTATCCAT
>NW_013861936.1:0-337 GCF_000517525.1 Limulus polyphemus
TACTTAGAAAAACAAAACTATTTTCACTAACCTTCGAAACTGGCAGTTGAGTTAGAACTCAACCAGCTCTGGACTAAAATAATTATAATTACAACAATTCTGAATACTCCCTAAAATATAAAATTTTGAGATAGCTCAAGTTTCCAGAAGATGCAACTAAATCTTAATTTTTTCCATAATATTAGATCCACGGAGGAAATTGTAAAAATTGCTTCTTATTCTGAGTTGGTACTTAGCTAATGCAGTCGCTATAGGCACTGTGGTTGAAACAAATGTGTAAACCGGTCATAAGTTCAAAACCCAGCAAGTGTACTTCTGAAATAAAATGTTAAATTTT
>NW_013861937.1:0-336 GCF_000517525.1 Limulus polyphemus
CTAGAAGTTATCTATAATAGGTTTAACTATCTGATCAGAGCTGATCTGTAGAAGTTATCTATGGTAGGTTTTAACTATCTGATCACAGCTGATCTCTAGAAGTTATCTGTAATAGGTTTTAACTATCTGATCACAGCTGATCTCCAGAAGTTATCTGTAATAGGTTTTAACTGTCTGATCACAGCTGATCTCTAGAAGTTATCTGTAATAGGATTTAACTATCTGAACACAGCTGATCTGTAGAAGTTATCTGTAATAGGATTTAACTATCTGAACACAGCTGATCTGTAGAAGTTATCTGTAATAGGTTTTAACTATCTGAACACAACTGATCTG
>NW_013861938.1:0-337 GCF_000517525.1 Limulus polyphemus
ATTATTCAAACAAAACTCAGTATCAGAGGTGCTATTCAATCAAAACTCAGTATCAGAGTTACTATTCAAACAACACTCAGTATCAGAGTTACTATTCAAACAAAAGTCAGTATCAGAGTTATTATTCAAACAAAAGTCAGTATCAGAGTTATTATTCAAACAAAACTCAGTATCAGAGTTACTATTCAAACAAAACTCAGTATCAGAGGTGCTATTCAAACAAAAGTCAGTATCAGAGTTATTATTCAAACAAAACTCAGTTTCAGAGTTATTATTCAAACAAAACTCAGTATCAGAGTTACTATTCAAACAAAACTCAGTATCAGAGGTGCTATTC
>NW_013861939.1:0-507 GCF_000517525.1 Limulus polyphemus
TTGTCAATAAGAAGACAATTTAACGATACTGTGTACACAAAATAAGAAGACAATACTGTGTACTGTCTACTGTGTACTGTCAATAAGAAGAACAAGATTTAACGATACTGTGTACTGTCAATAAGAAGACAGAAGATAAAAACACAAGATTTAACGCTTCTTTTTGACAGTACACAGTATCGTTAAATATTGTGTCTTTTTATTGATAGTACAGATTATCGTTGAATATTGTGTCTTCTTATTGACAATACATAGTATTGTTAAATCTTGTGTCTTCTTATTGACAGGACACATTATTGTTAAATCTTGTGTTTTCTTACTGACAGTACACATTATCGTTAAATATTGTGTGTTCTTATTGATAGAACACAGTATCGTTAAATATTGTGTCTTTTTATTGATAGTACAGATTATCGTTGAATATTGTGTCTTCTTATTGACAATACACAGTATTGTTAAATCTTGTGTCTTCTTATTGACAGGACACAGTATTTATAAATCTTGTGT
>NW_013861940.1:0-1223 GCF_000517525.1 Limulus polyphemus
CATAATCACACCCATTTCCATAGAAGACTTTTAATTCTAACTATGATTGTAATGGTCAAGAACTGTTGATAACAGAAAGTATACATGTTATGAACGAAAATCCAAGTCTCAATAGAAAGTCTCTTTCCCCTTGTTTTATTCAAGTAGCTCTATTCAGTTAAAAAATTAGTGTTAGAAAACTTATCAAAGTAAACATCTTTAATTAATGAATGTTTCGGAATTACACATATTCTCTAATAATGAATAGTAGAGCAACGGCAAAAAATACTTCGTTTTTCACCAAATGTATCAGTTACTTCTTTTGTTGGATTAGGAAGTTTTTTTAGCCTCTGGTGGTCGAGTTTGGCGTCTGGTTTCCACGTTGAACCTGAACATTTTGTAGGATTAGGAAGTTTTTTTAGCCTCTGGTGGTGGTCTTTGGCGTCTGGTTTCTACGTTGAACGTGAGCATTTTCTTCTTTTCACAGCAAATAAAATAATCATCAATTTTATGTGGAACCTGTCTACAGCACATCAACATTATTTATTTCTTCCTTTTACACAGTTTCCAGTTATCAGATTTATATACTGTGTTGTTTTTCTAGTTTACCATTTGTCTAATTGTTATTTTGTTTTCAGCTATAACTAATACTTTACATGTGTTTGCATGCTATTGTTTGTTTTTATTTCATACTTGGATAGAATATATTTTTCAGTACAGAACATGTTAGATACATGTTTGTGAAAAACACAGCAAAACTCCAAATGAACAAAACTATCTTAATATTTAATACTGCTATCAATGTGTTTATGTTGTAGGAGGGAGCTACAATACTGTAGATAGAAATCAAGTTGGCAACCAGACACACAGCAAACTCAAATAGCAGTAAAAGTTTTGAAGTTTGAAACTCAATGTAGAGTAAATTATGTGAAAAATAAATGAAGAACAAGCAAACCAGTATATAGATTTTTGCAAATAAAGAAACAGTATAGTAGATACTACCGCTGGACACTAAGTGATCTAGAAGAACAGTACGTTACTATGGTTAACAATTAGACATTTAAAAAAACAGTAAAGAGTTTGACTTTCTTCCCATTACAGAAAACACATTGAATACTAAGCCTCTACCTAGATGATGATGATGTGTGCATTAATATAGAAACAATGTGTCTAAAGGAAATTATCGTGGGTTTGCGTTGAAATAAATAAACAAACAAAATATCAATGATGATGTCATTTCTTGC
>NW_013861941.1:0-337 GCF_000517525.1 Limulus polyphemus
TTGTTTATTTTGTTGTTCGAGCTGCCACTGTTGCAGGTTTCCTTGCCACTGCTGTAATCTTTCTTCTTGTTTCTTTTCTCGTTCTTTATGTTTCTTTTCTTTTTCCTCCAACAACTGCTGTAATCTTTCTTCTTGTTTATTTTGCTGTTCGAGCTGCGAATGTTGCAGATTTTCTTGCAACTGATATTGTCTTTCTTTTTGTTTCTTTTCATTTTCCTCCAACAACTGCTGTAATTTCTCTTGTTTATTTTGTTGTTCAAGCTGCCACTGTTGCATGTTTTCTTGCAACTGCTGTTGTCTCTCTTCTTGTTTCTTTTCTTTTTCCTCCAACAACGGC
>NW_013861942.1:0-725 GCF_000517525.1 Limulus polyphemus
TTCAGGTCATGCTGTCTGTGTATGTCACCGTCATAGAGTTGACCTTAGTAGTATCACTACACACATTCAGGTCATGCTGTCTGTGTATGTCACCGTCATAGAGTTGACCTTAGTAGTATCACTACACACGTGTGTAGTGATACTACTAAGGGTATCTTTATGACGGTGACATACACAGACAGCATGACCTGAACGTGTATAGTGATACTACTAAGGGTATCTTTATGACGGTGACATACACAGACAGCATGACCTGAACGTGTATAGTGATACTACTAAGGTCAACTCTATGACGGTGACATACACAGACAGCATGACCTGAACGTTCAGGTCATGCTGTCTGTGTATATCACCGTCATAAAGATACCCTTAGTAGTATCACTACACATTCAGGTCATGCTGTTTGTGTATATCACCGTCATAGAGATACCCTTAGTAATATCACTATACACATTCAGGTCATGCTGTCTGTGTATGTCACCGTCATAGAGTTGACTTTAGTAGTATCACTATACACGTTCAGGTCATGCTGTCTGTGTATGCCACCGTCATAGAGTTGACCTTAGTAGTATCACTACACACATTCAGGTCATGCTCTTTGTGTATTTCACCGTCATAGAGTTGACCTTAGTAGTATCGCTATACACGTTCAGGTCATGCTGTCTGTGTATGTCACCGTCATAGAGTTCACCTTAGTAGTATCACTACACACGTTCAGGTCATGC
>NW_013861943.1:0-700 GCF_000517525.1 Limulus polyphemus
TCAGAAGACGTTTTCAAGTTTGAACGCACTTGATGGAGAATATCATCCATCCTTTGCGAGAACACTTTCACGAATTCTGCCACATTTTCAGGCATCTATTCGTAAGGTGGGCGTCCTGTTATCACATCCACTGGAAACCGAAGTTCCCGACCAAACATCAGCTTTGCTGGAGTGTATCTAGTGGTTTCATGCTCTGCTGTTCTGTAAGCCATCAACATTGGAGGGGTAAGACATCCCAGTCCTCTTGGCGGCTATTACAAAACTTTTACAATTCATGTCCCAGTGTCCAATTGTACTTTTCTACCATCCCATCAGACTGTTGGTGAAGTGGCCTTATATTCTGATCAAGGCCGTAATTTTGAATCAGCTGTGTTTCATGAATGCTGCATGTTGTTTGGCATACGAAAGACCAGGGCAGTTCGTATGGCATACAAAACCTGAAGACAAATCACTAATAGCCGAAGCTACAGTTGAAGCTTCCTGATTTGGTATTGCATATGCCTCAGGCCACTTGGTGAAATAATCCATCACCACACAAATGTACCTGTTTCCAGCATGAGTTTGTGGCAAAGGACCAGCAATGTAAACAGCTACTTTTTTCATTGGTGTGCCAACTTGATATAACTTCATTGGAGCACGTCCTTTATGCTTGGGTCCCCTTTTAGCACAACATGTATTGCATGTCCTGCACCATTCTTCT
>NW_013861944.1:0-338 GCF_000517525.1 Limulus polyphemus
TAGGTCATCAAAATATTAACGTCGCTTTTTTATATGAAAAAACCCGTACAACTTATATATCAAAACAAAACATTTATTAAATGAAATGGTCTCCATTCCTATCCATGATGCTTTTCCATATTACAATCAGGTTGTTAATGCCCTGATTAAAGAAATTACTTGGCTTTGAAGAAAAAAACATTTCTTCGTCCTCTTTAACACCTTCCATATTTGCATACGTTTTCCCATTGAGATGGTGTTAGAGCAAACGAAAAAGATAGTAATCTGATGGTGCCATATCTGGAAAATATGTTGGGTGGGGTAGAACTTCCCAACCCAACTCCATAATCTTGTGTTGC
>NW_013861945.1:0-337 GCF_000517525.1 Limulus polyphemus
AGTATAGAAGTTTTAAATCCATAAGAAAATATTTTTAACATTACTAATCATCAAGAACTCTGCTTTAGTATAGAAGTTATAAATACATCAGACAATATTTTTAACGTTACTAATCATCAAGAAGTCTGCGTTAGTATAGAACTTTTAAATCCATAAACAATATTTTTACCATTACTCATCATCAAAAAAATTGCGTTAGTATAGAAGTTTTATATCCATAGGAAAATATTTTACCATTACTCATCATCAAGAAGTCTGTGTTTGTATAGAAGTTTTAATTCCATGAGATAATATTTTTACCATCACTCATTAAAAAAAGAAGTCTGTGTTAGTGTTG
>NW_013861946.1:0-531 GCF_000517525.1 Limulus polyphemus
TAACAAAATAACTACGTAACAAGTTGAGTAAAGGTAACAAAATAACTACGTAACAAGTTCAGTAAAGGTAACAAAATAACCACGTAACAAGTTCAGTAAAGGTAACAAAATAACCACGTAAGAAGTTCAGTTAAGGTAACAAAATAACTACGTAACAAGTTCAGTAAAGGTAACAAAATAACTACGTAAAAAGTTCAGTAAAGGTAACAAAATAACTACGTAACAAGTTCAGTAAAGGTAACAAAATAACTACGTAACAAGTTCAGTATAGGTAACAAAATAACTACGTAACAAGTTCAGTAAAGGTAACAAAATAACTACGTAACAAGTTCAGTAAAGGTAACAAAATAACTACGTAACAAGTTCAGTAAAGGTAACAAAATAACTACGTAACAAGTTGTGGAAAGTTAGTTTTTAAGAAAAGAGGGAGGAAGAATGTCTTAACACTATAGTTCTTTTTTAGCAGATATTATCAGTGGGCACAAACTAAATTTAACGTCATTTTTCGAATCCCCGTCACACCAAACATGC
>NW_013861947.1:0-339 GCF_000517525.1 Limulus polyphemus
GAAACAAGAAGAGAAATTACAGCAGTGGTTGGAGGAAAAGAAAATAAACAAGAAGAGAGATTACAGCAGTTGTTGGAGAAAAAGAAAAGAAACAAGAAGAGAAATTACAGCAGTTGTTGGAGGAAAAAGAAAAGAAACAAGAAGAGAAATTACAGCAGTGGTTGGAGGAAAAAGAAAAGAAACAAGAAGAACGAGAAAATAAACAGGAAGAAAGCTCCAACAGTTGCAGGAAAGTCAGCAGCAACTACACGAAAGTCAACAACAGTGGCAACAAGTACAAATGCAAAACATTGGTAAATTTAAAAGCGAATTAGATACGTTAAAGGACGATTTATTGTC
>NW_013861948.1:0-336 GCF_000517525.1 Limulus polyphemus
GCATCCATACTATAGAATCAAACAAACTCAAGCATCCATACTGTACAATCAAACAAACTTAACCATTTACTGTAGTATCAAACAAACTCAAGCATCCATACTGTAGTATCAAACAAACTTAACCATTTTACTATAGTATCAAACAAATTCAAGCATCCATACTGTAGTATCAAACAAACTTAACCATTTTACTGTTGTATCAAACAAACTCAAGCATCCATACTCTAGTAACAAACAAACTCAACCATTTTCCTGTAGTATTAAAACTCAAGCATCCATACTATAGAATCAAACAAACTCAAGCATCCATACTATAGAATCAAACAAACTCAAGCA
>NW_013861949.1:0-336 GCF_000517525.1 Limulus polyphemus
GTGTGCCATGCTTTCCAAGTCCTGTGCCAGCTCTTGCAGGCTCTCCCCTTTAGCACGGACTCTCGTCCTGAACCTGGCCCTGTAGACTTCTGACTGATTCTGGGTTCCGTACCTGAGTTCCAGAGCCTCTACCAGTGCTCTATAGTTGTGTCTGTCGGCTGCTGCCGACTGTCCAAGTATTTCCAGTGGTTGTCCCTTCAAGCTCGTTGCCAGATATACAGCTTTCTGCTCCTCTGTCCATCCGTTCATCTCTGCCAGTAACTCAAACTGCGCTCTATATGCTTCCCATGGAGCCTTTCCTTCGAATTCCTGTGGCTTCCTTCGCACTGGATCACT
>NW_013861950.1:0-337 GCF_000517525.1 Limulus polyphemus
CCTCCCTTATGCTTGGATCCCCTTTTAGCACAACATGTACTGCATGTTCTGCACCATTCTTCCACATCTTGTCTCATACCTATCCAGTAAAATCTCTGTCGTAGGTGACTCAATGTTTTCTTAACTCCGAGATGTCCTCCTGTTACAGTATCATGGGATTGACGCAACATAGCTTCCCGTAACTTTCTCGGTATAATCGTTTGCCAGGTCGTCACTTTCTCATCTGCAGTTTCCCATCTCCGGAGAAGAATACCATCTTCAAGCCTCAACTGGTCCCATTGTGCCCAATAGTTCTTTGTCACAGTGCTTAGACTAGACACCTTCTCCCAAGCAGGGC
>NW_013861951.1:0-530 GCF_000517525.1 Limulus polyphemus
AGTATAACAATATTTGAGTATTGTTTAATAACTGTATCAACTACTTTAGTATAACGATGTTTGTGTATTGTTTAACAACTGTATCATCTACTTTAGTATAACAATGTTTGTGTATTGTTTAACTGTATAATCTACTTCATTATAACAATATTTGAGTATTGTTTAATAACTGTATCATCTAGTTTAGTATAACAGTATTTGAGTATTGTTTAACAACTGTATCATCTACTTTAGTATAACAATATTTCTTTATTGTTTAAAAACTGTATCATCTACTTTAGTATAACAATGTTTGTGTATTGTTTAACAACTGTATCACCTACTTTAGTATAACAATATTTGTGTATGGTTTAACAACTGTATCATCTACTTTAGTATAACAATATTTGAGTATTGTTTAACAACTGTATCATCTAGTTTAGTATATCAACATTTCTATATTGTTTAACAACTGTATCATCTACTTTAGTATAACAATATTTGTGTATTGTGTAATAACTGTATCATCTACTTTAGTATAACTATTTGTA
>NW_013861952.1:0-335 GCF_000517525.1 Limulus polyphemus
AAACAGTGAAGCCCTTGATGAAGTTACTACCACTGATGTGACGGTTACCAATGATAGGACATTTCCTGATGAAGCAGATGAACCCCCACATGAAGCAGAAGACAAAGAGACGGAGACCACTACAGAAGAAGATACGTCCCGTAAAATTAAGAGATTTTGTTGAATTTTAATTTTGTGTTTGTAAATTCTGTACATTTAATTAAGTTATTGTTAATTGTTTATTGGTTTAATGTAAGTGGCTATTGTTCGGGACGAACAATACTAAGGAAGGGGCAGTGTTACGACAGCGGTAGTCACGTGTCGCTGGTAACACGTCATGATATTCTAGAAGGATC
>NW_013861953.1:0-337 GCF_000517525.1 Limulus polyphemus
GGAAAACTGACTAAAACGAGCCATATCAATGTCAACAAAATCTAGTGGAAAGAAAACTAAAAGACCTTTATAACAGTCGACGAAATATAGTTTAAGAAGGATTAAAATTACCATTACGAAAGTCATTGAAATATTGTGTAAGAAAGACTAAAAATACCGCTATCAAAGTCGAAAATATCTAGACTAAGAATGCCTAAAAGGACAGTTATGAAAGTCGACAAAATCGAGTGGAAGAAAACTAATAACACGTTTTAAAAGTAAACAAAATCTAGTGGAAACCGGACTAAAATGACCCTTATCAATGTCAAGAAAATCTGGAGGAAGGAAAACTAAAAGA
>NW_013861954.1:0-620 GCF_000517525.1 Limulus polyphemus
TGAAATTTTGCCTTCTTATTGATAGTACATAGGATTGTTAAATCTCGTGTCTTCTTATTGACAGTACACAGTATTGTTAAATCTTGTGTCTTCTTATTGACAGTACACAGTATTGTTAAATCTCGTGTCTTCTTATTGACAGTACATAGTATCGTTAAATCTTTTGGCCTGTTAGTGACAGTACACAGTATCGTTAAATCTTATGGCTTGTTATTGATAGTACACAGTATCGTTAAATCTTGTGTCTTCTTATTGACAGTACACAAAATTGTTAAAATTTGTTTCTTTTTATTGACAATACACAGTACCGTTAAATCTTGTGGCTTGTTAGTGAGAGTACACAGTATCGTTAAATCGTACACAGTATCGTTAAATCTTTTGGCTTGTTAGTGATAGTACACAGTATCGTTAAATCTTGTCTTCTTCTTGATAGTACATAGGATTGTTAAATCTTCTGTTTTCTTATTGACAGTACACAGTATTCTTAAATCTCGTGTCTTCTTATTCATAGTACACAGTATCGTTAAATTTTGTGTCTTCTTATTGACAGTACACAGCATTTTCTTATTAATACTGTGGACTGTCGAGATTTAAGGACACCAATAAGAAAATAGTACACA
>NW_013861955.1:0-357 GCF_000517525.1 Limulus polyphemus
TAGTTGGTCAAATCTACACACATGTATAATGTGGGTGAATAAATGAATCAAGAATTAAGTATTACCCTAGTTATTTAACTCTACCCAGCTGTATAATGTGGGTTAATCAATGAATCAAGTGGTAGGTATCACCCTAGTTGTTTAACTCTACCCAGCTGTTTAATGTGGGTGAATCAATTAATCAAATGGTAGTTATCACCCTAAATGTTTAACTCTACCCAGCTGTATAATGTGGGTGAATCAATGAATCAAGTGGTAGGCGGAATATTGAGCTAATAAAGTTATATTCCGGGGATATAGGTCGTGATTATATTTATTGATATCTCCTGACGAAGTTGTAATAGCGGAATATTGAGC
>NW_013861956.1:0-336 GCF_000517525.1 Limulus polyphemus
GAAATAGTGTTGCTAAGGTAAAAGAGGATGACCTAATAAATATTTTAACACACAGGGATATTGGATTTATGAAGTTTGATACAACAGGCTCAGCAGTTTTTAACACATGCACATCTCACAGAGACTGTTAAAGTTGGAGCACATGAATTTCAACATAAAGAAGGTCCATTTGATGCCAAAGATGGGCGTTCTATGACTGCATTTTGGTTCAAACACGCCTTCTGAATGGACAAGAGGTCAATCTTTCCTGGTTGGTGTATTCACCTCTACATAAAGCAGCATACTGCTTTTGCTGTCTTCTTTTTTCATCTACATGTATGACATTCGATAGTCGGT
>NW_013861957.1:0-482 GCF_000517525.1 Limulus polyphemus
TATTGTTTCGGTTCTTATTATAAGACAGGGTCACTATTGTTTCGGTTCTTACTATAAGACATGTTCAGTATTGTTTCGGTTCCTATTATAAAACAAGTTCAGTATTGTTTCGGTTCATATTATAAGACAGGTTCAGTATTGGTTCGGTTCTTATTATAAGCCAGGTTCAGCATTGTTTCGGTTCTCATTATAAGACGAGTTCAGTATTGTTTTAATTCATATTAAAAGACATGTTCAGCATTGTTTCGGTTCTTATTATAAGACATGTTCAGTATTGTTTCGGTTCTTATTATAAGACATGTTCAGTATTGTTTCGGTTCTTATTATAAGACAAGTTCAGTATTGTTTCGGTTCTTATTATAAGACAGGTTCAGCATTGTTTCGGTTCATATTATAAGATAGGTTCAGCATTGTTTCGGTTCTTATTATAAGACAGGGTCACTATTGTTTCGGTTCTTACTATAGGACATGTTCAGTATTGT
>NW_013861958.1:0-337 GCF_000517525.1 Limulus polyphemus
GTGGGGATAAGAAGAAATCTGAGACTATCTACTATTAAACTAGGTATTCTTATAGACAGAGTATTTTACTATGGGGATAAGCAGAAATCTGAGACTATCTACTATTAGACTAGGTATTCGGATAGATAGAGTATTGTACTATGGGAATATGCTGAAATCTGAGACTATCTACTATTAAACTAGGTATTCTTATAGACAGAGTATTGTACTGTGGGGATAAGAAGAAATCTGAGACTATCTACTATTAGACTAGGTATTCTTATAGACAAAGTATTGTACTATGGGGATAAGAAGAAATCTGAGACTATCTATTATTAGACTAGGTATTCTTATAGAT
>NW_013861959.1:0-336 GCF_000517525.1 Limulus polyphemus
TTCACAAGCAGTGAACAGTATATAAATAAGTTGGTAATTCACAAGCACTGAACATTATATAAACAAGTTGTTAATTCACAAGCAGTGAACAGTATATAAACAAGTTGGTAATTCACAAGCAGTGAACAGTATATAAACAAGTTGTTAATTTACAAGCACTGAACATTATATAAACAAGTTGTTAATTCACAAGCAGTGAACAGTATATAAACAAGTTGCTAATTCACAAGCAGTGAACATTATATAAACAAGTTGGTAATTCACAAGCAGTGAACATTATATAAACAAGTTTTTAATTCACAAGCAGTGAACAGTATATAAACAAGTTGTTAATTT
>NW_013861960.1:0-337 GCF_000517525.1 Limulus polyphemus
ATATGTCTTAGCGAAAGCTAAGTGTGCGGCGAAAGGTGTGTCATGGTAAGTTTTCATGACTTTGGTTCTTAATTTAGTTGGAACTACTATTTGTAAAGTTCTACCGTCCTTAACTTTTCTACATAGAATATCTGAATCTATCGTATACTCCGTTTCGTTTCCTTGCATTACTTTACTACGTAAATTATTTATTTCGGGATCTTTCTTTTGTTCACTAATTATATGATCTATATCCCAAATTACTTCTGATTCATATTCACGTTCAGATTGCGCTTCGTTTATCTGATTGATCATTTGTTTTTCGACCGTTTCGTTACTTTCTACTCTAATTCTACTC
>NW_013861961.1:0-337 GCF_000517525.1 Limulus polyphemus
ATCGTTAAATCTTGTGTCTTCTTATTAACAGTACACAGTATCGTTAAATCTTGTGTCTTTTTATTAACAGTACACAGTATCGTTAAATCTTGTGTCTTCTTATTGACAGTATCGCTAAATCTTGTTGAAAATACACAGTATCGTTAAATCTTGTGTCTTCTTATTGAAAGTACACAGTATCGTTAAATCTTGTGTCTTTTTATTGAAAGTACACAGTATCGTTAAATCTTGTGTCTTCTTATTGACAGTACACAGTATCGTTAAATTTTGTGTCTTCTTATTGACAGAACACAGTATCGTTAAATCTTTTGTCTTTTATTGACAGTACACAGTATCG
>NW_013861962.1:0-336 GCF_000517525.1 Limulus polyphemus
ACTTTCTAGGAGGTACCGTATTTTTCGATGTATAAGACGCACCTTTTTACCTCAAAATGTGATGTAAAAATCTGCTTGCGTCCTATACACCGAAGGTATAAATAATATATATGTATATATATGATATACACAAGCCATATGTAAATATATTTAAATAGGCATGCATAGTTTAGTTCAATTGAATGTGTTATTTATAACAATAGTTAGTTTTTTCTTTTAAAAACATAACTATTTATAATGCTCCCTAGATAATAAAAAATTAATTACAGTGAAAGCAATGAAGTTTTGTAGGTTTTGAACCAAACTAAATAACAGTAAACCTTTTTTTTGATTTAT
>NW_013861963.1:0-337 GCF_000517525.1 Limulus polyphemus
GATACTGTCTACTGTCAATAAGAAGACACAAGATTTAACGATACTGTCTACTGTCAATAAGAAGACACAAGATTTAACGATACTGTGTACTGTCAATAAGAAAACACAAGATTTAATGATACTATGTACTTTCAATAAGAAGACACAAGTATTAACAATACTGTGTACTGTCAATAAGAAGACACAAGATTTAACAATAATGTGTACTATCAATTAGAAGACACACGATTTAGCAATACTGTGTACTATCAATAAAAAGACACACGATTTAGCAATACTGTGTACTATCAATAAAAAGACACAAGATTTAACGATACTATGTACTGTCAATAAGAAG
>NW_013861964.1:0-337 GCF_000517525.1 Limulus polyphemus
ATGAAAAGCTTCAGCAGATATTTCCTTTGCAACATCTCAACCAACAATTGGTCCAGTTATCAATGCTATTTTCAAGATTTGAACAACTTGACTTTCAAGATCTACATATCTACATGTGCCGATGTTTCCATTTATCAACGTTATATTGTAAGATCTGTGCAAGAACTCAGCTAACAGATGTTTCCACACATAAAAAGCTATTTTCAAGTTTTGTACACCAAAAAAACTTTTCACATATTTTATCTGTTATTTTCAGTAATGAATCTCTACAGGTTCAGTAGATTTGACTGATCTCGTAACCATCATGAAAATTAGGAAAGAAATATAAATTATGCCT
>NW_013861965.1:0-718 GCF_000517525.1 Limulus polyphemus
AGTTTAACACGATGGTATATTCTTAATGTCATAATAGAATTCTGTTTGTACTACATGATACAGTTTAACACGATGGTATATACTTAATGTCATAATAGAATTCTGTTTGTACTACATGATACAGTTTAACACGATGGTATATACTTAACGTCATAATGGAATTATTTTTGTACTACATCATACAGTTTAACATGATGGTATATCCTTAACGTCATAATGAGATTGTCTTTGTAGTACATAATACGGTTTAACACGATGGTATATTCTTAATGTCATAGTAGGATTGTGCTTATGCTACCTGATACAGTTTAACGTGACTGTATATATTTAATGTCATAATGGAATTCTGTTTGTACTACATGATACAGTTTAACACGATGGTATATACTTAATGTCATAATGGAATTCTGTTTGTACTACATGATACAGTTTGACACAATGGTATATACTTAACATCATAATGGAATTCTGTTTGTACTACATAATACAGTTTAACACGATGGTATATTCTTAATGTCATAAAATGATGGTATATATTTGTGTGTTTATACCAAATGATACAGTTTAACATGGTGTGTGTTTATACCAAATGATACAGTTTAACATGGTGTATGTTTATACCAAATGATACAGTTTAACATGATGTGTGTTTATACTAAATGATACAGTTTAACATAATGGTATCTATTTGTGTTTGTACTAAATGATACAGTTTAAC
>NW_013861966.1:0-337 GCF_000517525.1 Limulus polyphemus
CGTTAGCACCTACCACGACTTTAATTTTTATTGAAAATACATCTCCACCTTGTTTCTTTGTTTCAGCAAGATCACCTGTCGTTTCTCTGGCAGCATAACCATCTTTCGTCTTTTCTACATCATCAACTCAAAGTACTTGCTTTTTTCTAACATCGGTGCTTGGTGGTAGATGCTGGCTTTTCACAACGTCATTTAGCACCTTATTCCCCTTATTAACAGAAGAGTATCTTAGTCTATTTTTAAGAAAAGTCGTCACCGTTTGCTTCACATCATCTTTGATGTTTTTATGTTTTTTAATAGTGCCACCAAGAAGTTTAATCTTTTTTATTGTCCTTAT
>NW_013861967.1:0-336 GCF_000517525.1 Limulus polyphemus
GCTTTCTATTGTCATTTTTGCGTCTTTTGTGGTCGTTTTATGTTACTCTTTTATTCGCTTTTCTGAAAGCGTATGTGTACTGCAGGGAAGCTTTTGGTTACTGATGGTTTTTCGATTTCTTGTTACCAGAGGGTCCTAAATTGATGATTCTTCACCAAATTTGGTATGTAGGTACACTTTAACGTTGCCTAGTAATATGCAGAGTTTTACCTTCCTACTGTTTGTTTTAAAGGAGTTATGGAAGGTTTTGCGTTTTGTACCAGTACTTCGTTCCATTTGGACGGATGTTCTCGAAATTTTTTCAAGAACGTTCGTTGCATACTTGCGTATTTACAT
>NW_013861968.1:0-337 GCF_000517525.1 Limulus polyphemus
CTATCATAATGTTGGTTGATAGTTTAAACTCTAACCATGATACTGTTACTTTGTTTTCCTCATTACTTGATACATATAGAAGTACCATATTGTTGGTTGATAGTTCAAACTCTAACCATGATACTGTACTTTGTTTTCCTCATTACTTGTTAAATATATAAGTACCATAATGTTGGTTGATAGTTCAAGCTCTAACACGATACTGTACTTTGTTTTCCTCATTACTTGATACATATATAAGTACCATATTGTTGGTTGATAGTTCAAACTCTAACCATGATACTGTACTTTGTTTTCCTCATTACTTGATACATATATCAGTACCATATTGTTGGTT
>NW_013861969.1:0-335 GCF_000517525.1 Limulus polyphemus
CTATTGAAAGAGCTACCAGCCACTATCCATCTGTATTAAAAGACCTACCAGCCACTATCCATATATAATGAAAGACTTACCAGTCACTATCCATCTGTATTTAAAGACATACCAGCCACTATCCATCTCTATTAGAAAGAGCTACCAGCCACTATCCATCTGTAATTAAAAGACCTACCAGCCACTATCTATCTTTATTAAAAGACCTGCCAGTCATATCCATCTGTATTAAAAGACCTACCAGTCACTATCCATCTATAATAAAAGACCTACCAGCCACTATCCATATATAATGAAACACCTACCAGCCACTATCCATCTGTATTAAAAGACAC
>NW_013861970.1:0-378 GCF_000517525.1 Limulus polyphemus
ATGTCAGTTCACAGTTTATAGATGAATGGATTTTATCACATCTTGTCAGTTCACAGTTTATAGATGAATGGATTTTATTACATCTTGTCAGTTCACAGTTTGTATATGAATGGATTTTATCACATCTTGTCAGTTCACAGTTTATAGATGAATGGATTTTATTACATCTTGTCAGTTCACAGTTTATAGATGAATGGATTTTATTACATCTTGTCAGTTCACAGTTTATAGATGAATGGATTTTATTCACATCATGTCAGTTCACAGTTTATAGATGAATGGATTTTATCACATCATGTCAGTTCACAGTTTATAGATGAATGGATTTTATTACATCATGTCAGTTCACAGTTTATAGATGAATGGATTTTATCACAT
>NW_013861971.1:0-337 GCF_000517525.1 Limulus polyphemus
GGTGTGACAGGGATTCGAACCCGCGACCCTCAGATTGCGAGTCGAGTGCCTTAACCACCTAGCCATGCCGGGCTCCCTCATACGACAGTGCGTATTCCATAAAATTTGGAAGAGCGTCGAGAAAACACCGGATGCGTGCCTCCCGAATGTCTGATTAGCTCAGATGCTCGTTGTTAACAAAAAAAGTAAATACTTAACAACTCGTGAACTAGTTATTTCTGAAATTACCAATGTAAAACGTTACTTTTAAGTCATTTCTCCATAATATTTATTGTTGCTACTATTAAGTTGCTTTGAAATCGATTGTTGATTTGAACGTGCACAGCTAAGTTGAACC
>NW_013861972.1:0-337 GCF_000517525.1 Limulus polyphemus
ACTGTGTTAAAATACACCATTCAAACAAAAGACTGTGTTAAAATACATCATTCAAACAAGACTGTGTTAAAATACACCATTAAAACAAAAGACTGTGTTAAAATACATCATTAAAACAAGACTGTGTTAAAATACACCATTCAAACAAAAGACTGTGTTAAAATACATCATTAAAACAAAAGACTGTGTTAAAATACATCATTAAAACAAGACTGTGTTAAAATACACCATTCAAACAAAAGACTGTGTTAAAATACATCATTCAAACAAAAGACTGTGTTAAAATACATCATTAAAACAAAAGACTGTGTTAAAATACATCATTCAAACAAAAGAA
>NW_013861973.1:0-337 GCF_000517525.1 Limulus polyphemus
AATCAGCAGACATTTTCAAGTTTGAATGCACTTGATGGTGAATATCATCCATTCTTTCAGATAACACTTTCACGAACTGTTACACATTTTCAGGCAACTCTTCGCAACTGGCAACCGAAGTTCCCGACAAAACATCAGCTTTGCTGGATTGTATCCAGTGGCTTCATGCTCTGCTGTTCTATAGGCCATCAACAGTGGAGGGAGTAAGATATCCCAGTCATCTTGGCGACTATTACAAAACTTTGCCAATTCCTGTCCAAGTGTCCAGTTGCACTTTTCTACCATCCCATCAGACTGTGGGTGAAGTGGCGTTGTCCTAGTCTTTCATATGCCAAAT
>NW_013861974.1:0-337 GCF_000517525.1 Limulus polyphemus
TATACTAGTATGATATTGTCAAGACACGAATAACAAGATTCAACAGTTATACTAGTATGATATTGTCAAGACACGAATAACAAGATTCAACAGTTATACTAGTATGATATTGTCAAGTCACAAATAACAAGATTCAACAGTTATACTAGTATGATATTGTCAAGACACGAATAACAAGATTCAACAGTTATACTAGTATGATATTGTCAAGACAGGAATAACAAGATTCAACAGTTATACTAGTATGATATTGTCAAGACACGAATAACAAGACTCAACAGTTATACTTGTATGATATTATCAAGACACGAATAACAAGACTCAACAGTTATACTAG
>NW_013861975.1:0-352 GCF_000517525.1 Limulus polyphemus
ACTCATCTTTGGCCTTACTTGGTACAACTACTCCATGAACACCTAGGTGTAACAATAGTTACAGAATTTATAACCACCATACCCATCTTTTAGCGTTATTTGGTACAACAACTCGACGAACACAGAGGTGTATCTATAGTTACCGAATTTTAAACCACAATACTCATCTTTAGCGTTATTTGGTACAACAACTCCACGAACACCTAGGTGTAACTCTAGTTATCGAATTTATAACCTCCATACTTATCTTTAGCGTTATTTGGTACATGAACTCGACGAACACCTAGGTGTAACTATAGTTACCGAATTTGTAACCACCATACTCATCTTTAGCGTTATTTTGGTACAACAA
>NW_013861976.1:0-337 GCF_000517525.1 Limulus polyphemus
CATGAATGAAAGAACATGCCAATCCAAGATCTCCCATAAAGTCAAGTGTACTTAAACATACACTAAGAAAACGTGGCATTGTTGTTCATTCCAACTGGTTTAATATCTTAGCACGATGATGAACAGAACCACCAAATAGAAGAGAGGCTACTTATTCATAAGCTGAGGCCCGAGATGAACACCGTTGGAACAAGTTACTAAGTTAGTCTACTCTTATGTTAGGCCTCACTAAAACACTGTCTCAAATAAAGCTGGAGCCCCACAAAACATTATGCCAAATAAGGCCAGAGCCTCCACAAAAACCTTGTCTAAATATGTTCAGAACATGAGTAGAGCC
>NW_013861977.1:0-638 GCF_000517525.1 Limulus polyphemus
CAACGTTTCGACAAGGTTTTGTCATCATCAGGTACACTGATCAGGTACACAGGTGCTGTCATGTTAAACTTGTATTAAAGTTTTTCTTCATTACCCATTTAAGCCGTCTCCAGCCATTATTAGTTAAGTAATATTGTTATAGCTATGCCTAATATTTATATTTTGTTATACGTTAATCAGTCAGCTAGCCCGGTTCTATCAATAAATACATAGAAACAGTTAACTATAAGGAGGTATAGGTATAATTCAATTACTAACCGATTTTTACTTTTATTCTAAAAATAAATTAACCTTCTCTAGCATTTTTCAGTTACATATATTGGTCCTAAGCCTAGTATAATGTTATTAAATTTTTCAGTTACATATATTGGTCCTAAGCCTAGTATAATGTTATTAAATTTTTCAGTTACATATATTGGTCCTAAGCCTAGTATAATATTATTCAATTTTTCAGTTACATATATTGGTCCTAAGCCTAGTATAATATTATTCAATTTTTCAGTTACATATATTGGTCCTAAGCCTAGTATAATGTTATTCAATTTTTCAGTTACATATATTGGTCCTAAGCCTAGTATAATATTATTCAATTTTTCAGTTACATATATTGGTCCTAAGCCTAGTATAATATTATTCAA
>NW_013861978.1:0-403 GCF_000517525.1 Limulus polyphemus
GAGAAAGGGTGTTGTTGAGTGCCTCCTTCACCCTTTGAATCCTCCAGTAACTTATAACTATGTTCTAGCACCAGTAGTGAAGAAGGAGGCACTCAACAACACCCTTTCTCTCCTCCAGTAACTTATAACCATATTCTAGCACCAGTAGTGAAGGTTCGTTGTTGAGTGCCACCTTCTCCACTACTGGTGCTAGAATATGGTTATAAGTTACTGGAGGATTCAAAGGGTGTTGTTGAGTGCCTCCTTTATCACTACTGGTGCTAGAACATAGTTATAAGTTACTGGAGGAGAGAAAGGTCGTTGTTGAGTGCCTCCTTTATCACTACTGGTGCTAGAACATAGTTATAAGTTACTGGAGGAGAGAAAGGGTGTTGTTGAGTGCCTCCTTCTTCACTACTGGTGC
>NW_013861979.1:0-396 GCF_000517525.1 Limulus polyphemus
AACCGTGTTTTGTTAAGACATGGGTAAAATACATAGACACAATGATTTTATCATACTTTATTAAGACATGGGTAAAATACATACACATGAGGATTATACCATACTTTAATAAGACATGAGTAAAATACATGAATACGATTATTATACCATACTTTATTAAGACATGGGTAAAATACATAGACACGATGATTATACCATACGTTATTAAGACATGGGTAAAATACATAGACACAATGATTTTAACATACTTTATTAAAACATGGGTAAAATACATAAACACGATTATTATACCATACTTTATTAAGACATGGGTAAAATACATCATCACGTTGATTATACCATACGTTATTAAGACATTGGTAAAATACATAGACACGATAATTTTAACATACTTTA
>NW_013861980.1:0-337 GCF_000517525.1 Limulus polyphemus
GAAGACTTGTGTCGTTAAAGTTTCGTCGGAACGAAGTTACGGAAAAATCAATTAACAAACGGAGACGTAACAGTATTGTTCGTCCCGAACAATAGGTACTTACATTAAACCAATAACAATTAACAATAACTTAATTAAATGTACAGAATTACAAACACAAAATTACAATTCAACAAAGTCTCTTAATTCTACAGGACGTATCTTCTTCCGTACTGGTCTCCGTCTCGTTGGCTTCTGCTTCATATGGGGTTCATCTGCTTCATCAGGTAATGTTCTATCGTCGATAACAGTCACATCAGTGGTAGCAACTTCATCAAGAGCTTCACCATTTCCCTTC
>NW_013861981.1:0-785 GCF_000517525.1 Limulus polyphemus
ATGGTTTTACTGTTTTACAAGAATGAGAAGGACACGGTTCCGTACTATAAAGTTGTATGGTTTTACTGTTTTACAAGAATGAGAAGGACACGGTTCCGTACTATAAAGTTGTATGGTTTTACGGTTTTACAAGAATGAGAAGGACACGGCTCCGTACTATAAAGTTGTATGGTTTTTCTGTTTTACAACAATGAGAAGGACACGGTTCCGTACTATAAAGTTGTATGGTTTTATTGTTTTACAACAAAAGGAAGGACACGGTTCCGTACTATAAAGTTGTATGGTTTTACTGTTTTACAACAATTGGAAGGACACGGCTTCGTACTATAAAGTTGTATGGTTTTACTGTTTTACAAGAATGAGAAGGACACGGCTCCGTACTATAAAGTTGAATGGTTTTTCTGTTTTACAAGAATAGGAAGGACACGGTTCCGTACTATAAAGTTGTATGGTTTTACTGTTTTACAAGAATGAGAAGGTGGCTCCGTACTATATAGTTGTATGGTTTTACTGTTTTACAAGAATAGGAAAGACACGGTTCCGTACTATAAAGTTGTATGGTTTTACTGTTTTACAAGAATGAGAAGGACACGGCTCCGTACTATAAAGTTGTATGGTTTTACTGTTTTACAAGAATTGGAAGGACACTGCTCCGTACTATAAAGTTGTATGGTTTTACTGTTTTACAAGAATGAGAAGGACACGGCTCCGTACTATAAAGTTGTATGGTTTTACTGTTTTACAAGAATGAGAAGGACACGGCTCCGTACTATAAAGTTGTATGG
>NW_013861982.1:0-337 GCF_000517525.1 Limulus polyphemus
TCACAAGATTTAACGATACTGTGTACTGTCAATAAGAAGACACAAGATTTAACAATACTATGTACTATCAAAAAGAAGACAAGATTTAATGATACTGTGTACTATCATTAACAAGCCATAAGGTTTAACGATACTGTGTACTATCAATAAGAAGACACGAGATTTACCAATACTGTGTACTGTCAATTAGAAGACACAAGACTTAAAAATACTGTGTACTGTCAATAAGAAGACACAAGATTTAACAATACTGTGTACTGTCAATAAGAAGACACAAGATTTAACAATACTATGTACTATCAAAAAGAAGACAAGATTTAACAATACTGTATACTAA
>NW_013861983.1:0-338 GCF_000517525.1 Limulus polyphemus
TAAGAAGACACAAGATATAACGATACTGTGTACTGTCACTAAGAAGACACAAGATATAACGATACTGTGTACTTTCAATAACATTGCATAAGATTTAACGATACTGTGTACTGTCAGTAAGAAAACACAAGATTTAACGATACTGTGTACTGTCAATAAGAAGACCAAGATTTCACTACACTGTGTACTGTCAGTAAGAAAAAGCATGATTTAACAATAATGTGTCCTGTCAATAAGAAGACACAAGATTTAAAGATACTGTGTACTGTCAATAAGAAGACACAAGATATAACGATACTGTGTACTGTCACTAAGAAGACACAACACTTAACGGTACA
>NW_013861984.1:0-385 GCF_000517525.1 Limulus polyphemus
TTTAGGTATTTCCACTTGTTTTAAATGCAATTATATTTGTTCTAAAACTCATTGCACATATTAGCCATAAACAATAAAAATATTTCAACAAAGACTTTTGCAGGAGCACACAATTTATATTTTTTTGTCTATATTGAAATGTATTTATTATACATTACTGTGCTCAGTTTTATTACTTTTATCATATTTTGTATTCTAGTTTCTGCACAAGAATTATGTATACAATTTTTAATATTTCACTGAATAATATACAACTTGCATTATTCATCTTCAGACAATTGTTTGGTAACAGCGTTTAGCTTATTTTTGCATTTGTATAAACATGTATAAAGTGTGCATATCAATAATGAATAAATTTACAGTTTGTATGTTTTTGATATATAAA
>NW_013861985.1:0-337 GCF_000517525.1 Limulus polyphemus
CAACATAACCTAGAAGTATCTGTACAACATAACCTAGAAGTATCTGTACAACATAACCTAGAAGTATCTGTACAACATAACCTAGAAGTATCTGTATAATATAACCTAGAAGTATCTGTATAATATAACCTAGAAGTATATGTATAACATAACCTAGAAGTATCTGTATAATATAACCTAGAAGCATATGTATAACATAACCTAGAAGTATCTGTACAACATAACCTAGAAGTATCTGTACAACATAACCTAGAAGTATCTGTACAACATAACCTAGAAGTATCTGTACAACATAACCTAGAAGTATCTGTACAACATAACCTAGAAGTATCTGTAC
>NW_013861986.1:0-337 GCF_000517525.1 Limulus polyphemus
TGAGCATATGCAACTCCTTCTGGGAATAGAGATTATGTTTGATGGACTGTTTACCTATACCACTGTGTAGGTCCTATATTAGTAGATTCAACTCCTACTGCGAATAGAGGTTATGTCTGATGGACTATTTACCTCTACCACTGTGTAGGTCCTACATTAGTATGTATATTCAACTCCTACTGCGAACAGATGTTATGTCTGATGGATTATTTACCTATACCACTGTGTAGGTCCTACATTAGTATGTATATTCAACTCCTACTGCGAACAGAGGTTATGTCTGATGGATTATTTACCTATACCACTGTGTAGGTCCTATATTAGTAGATTCAACTCC
>NW_013861987.1:0-337 GCF_000517525.1 Limulus polyphemus
CGTAGATTATAAATAATACACAAGCAAGCTAATATACGTAGATACGATTCAGTGAATGTATTAACGTAGATTATAAATAATACACAAGTAAGCTAATATACGCAGATACGATTCAGTGAATGTATTAACGTGGATTATAAATAATACACAAACAAGCTAATATATGTAGATACGATTCAGTGAATGTATTAACGTGGATTATAAATAAAACACAAGCAAGCTAATATACGTAGATACGATTCAATGAATGTATTAACGTGGATTATAAATAATACACAAGCAAGCTAATATACGTAGATACGATTCAATGAATGTATTAACACGGTTTATAAATAAT
>NW_013861988.1:0-336 GCF_000517525.1 Limulus polyphemus
AGCAAAAGGTAAACTGCAGTGTAATGTGCTGTTGTTGGATTTGTTAGTGTCAATTCTGTTTGTGAGTTGAGTTTTATTGTGGGGAATGTTGGAGAGTTTTTCAACTATAGCTGGTGAGAATTTAATGGTGTGAATAAAGGAATGTTTTATGTGGTTAATTTGTTCATTTATGTAGTCCGTTCAGCAGAATCTTGTGGCTGTGTTTATGAGGTTTTTAAGTGTATTTATTTTTTGTGTGGTGTCATGAGCGGAATTCCAGGGGATATAGAGATCAGTGTGTGTGTTTTTGCAGTGAATTTTGGTTTTTAAACTGTGTGTCCGATCTAATAATTTTGT
>NW_013861989.1:0-337 GCF_000517525.1 Limulus polyphemus
TAGGTCTTTTATTATAGAAGGATAGTGAATGATAGGTCTTTTATTATAGATAGCTAGTGAATGGTAGGTTTTTATGATAGATGGATCATGGCTGGTAGGTCTTTTATAATAGAAGGATAGTGAATGGAAGGTCTTTCATTATATTTAGAGACTGGCTGGTAGGTCTTTTATTATATGTGGATAGTGACTGGTAGGTGTTTTATTATAGATATATAGTGGCTGGTAGGTCTTTTATTATAGATGGATAGTGGCTGGTAAGTCTTTAATTATTGATGGATAGTGGCTGGTAGGTGTTTTATTATAGATAGTAGTGGCTGGTAGGTCGTTTTAATACAGA
>NW_013861990.1:0-337 GCF_000517525.1 Limulus polyphemus
TGTCTTCTAATTGAAAGTACAGAGTGTTGATAAATCCTGTATCCTCTTATTGACAGGACACAGTATTTTTAAATCTTGTGTCTTTTTATTGACAGTACACAGTATCGTTAAATCTTTTGGCTTGTTATTTATAGTACACAGTATCATTAAATCTTATGACTTGTTATAATAGTACACAGTATCGTTAAATCTTGTGTCTTCTAATTGAAAGTACAGAGTGTTGATAAATCCTGTATCCTCTTATTGACAGGACACAGTATTGTTAAATCTTGTGTCTTTTTATTGACAGCACACAGTATCGTTAAATCTTTTGGCTTTGTTATTGATAGTACACAGT
>NW_013861991.1:0-337 GCF_000517525.1 Limulus polyphemus
TCTTATTGTTAGTGTACAGTAACAAATATGTTTAATATTCTAAACAACACTACATGGTCCAATCTTACTGTTAGTGTACAGTAACAAAAATGTTTAATATTCTAAACAACACTACATGGTCCAATCTTACTGTTAGTGTACAGTAACAAAAATGTTTAATATTCTAAACAACACTACATGGTCCAATCTTACTGTTAGTGTACATTAACAAAAATGTTTAATATTCTAAACAACACTACATGGTCCAATCTTATTGTTAGTGTATAGTAACAAATATGTTTAATATTCTAAACAACACTACATGGTCCAATCTTATTGTTAGTGTATAGTAACAAAT
>NW_013861992.1:0-695 GCF_000517525.1 Limulus polyphemus
GAATTATGTTTACCACATGGCAGTATTGTTGTATATGTTTAGAATTATGTTTACCACATGACAGTATTGTTGTTTATGTGTGTTTAGAATTATGTTTACCACATGACAGTATTGTTGTGTGTGTTTAGAATTGTGTTTACCACATGACAGTATTGTTGTGTGTTTAGAATTATGTGTACCACATGACACTATTGTTGTGTGTTTAGAATTATGTGTACCACATGACAGTATTGTTGTGTGTGTTTAGAATTATGTGTACCACATGACAGTATTGTTGTGTGTGTTTAGAATTATGTTTACCACATGACAGTATTGTTATGTGTTTAGAATTATGTGTACCACATGACAGTATTGTTGTGTGTGTTTAGAATTATGTGTACCACATGACAGTATTGTTATGTGTTTAGAATTATGTGTACCACATGACAGTATTGTTGTGTGTGTTTAGAATTATGTGTACCACATGACAGTATTGGTATGTGTATAGAATTATGTGTACCACATGACAGTATTGTTGCGTGTTTAGAATTGCTAGTTGCAGTACGGAAACAGAGACGTTGTAACAATTTGTATGTTTGTTTCTTGCTTAGCACAGAGCTGCACAATGAAATATCTCTGCTGTGCCCATCGCGGGTATCGAAACCAGATATTAGCACGATAAACTCTCACCCACATTGTAAGTTTGCTTTGAAATA
>NW_013861993.1:0-337 GCF_000517525.1 Limulus polyphemus
CGTAATTCATTAGGGTTTTTAGTGTCTTAAGCCACGGGAGACGTAGAGCAATAAAACCGAGGAACATCTTTCAGTCACGCTCTACCCTATGAAATAAATAATATTCACTAAAACGTAATTTATTCGGGTTTTTAGTATCTTAGGCCACGAGAGACGTAGAGCAACAAAACCTAGGAACATCTTTCAGTCACGCTTTACACTATGAAATAATTCATATTCACTACAACGTAATTCATTAGCGATTTTAGTGTCTTAAGCCACGAGAGACGTAGAGCAACAAAACCTAGGAACATCTTTCAGTCACGCTTTACATTATGAAATAATTCATATTCACTAC
>NW_013861994.1:0-337 GCF_000517525.1 Limulus polyphemus
CACAGTACATGTTGTCACACCAATGGAAAGAGTAACTGTTGACATTACTGGTCCTTTTTTCTCCAAACTCGTGCTGGAAACAGGTACATTTGTGTGGTGATGGATTATTTCACCAAATGGTCTGAGGCATATGCAATAATAAATCAGGAAGCTACAACTGTAGCTTCGGCTATTAGTGATTTCTTCTTCAGGTTTGTTATGCCATATGAACTGCATTGAGATCAAGGCCGTAACTTTGAATCAGCTGTGTTCCATGAATGCTGCATTTTGTTTGGTATACGAAAGACCAGAACAACGCCACTTCACCCACAGTCTGATGGGATGGTAGAAAGTACAA
>NW_013861995.1:0-337 GCF_000517525.1 Limulus polyphemus
TATTCAAACATTAAATTCCTTAACACAAGATATCTCTTTTAAGCAGGAAGGACTCGATGGCAAGGATCAGACGTAAAAAACCAGAGATTTTTGTGACTGCTTGTAGTTCCTGACTGAGATATATTACCATCATACAGATTGCATATTTAGATCCAACAGATTCTAGGTTTTTAATATGCAAAAACAGTTACCGGTATTTTTCGATTCCTGGCCCTGCCACTCAAAATCACTACTTCACCTATAGTTAATGGTGAGATCAAGTGTAAATTAATTAATTCAAAATCATTTTTTGTACATTTTACCTTCAATTGAAAGTATTGTGAAGAGTGTCAATTTG
>NW_013861996.1:0-379 GCF_000517525.1 Limulus polyphemus
GAATGAAACAAGTAGTAGATTAACTAACTAGGGAATGAAACAAGTAGTAGATTAACTAACTAGGGAATGAAACAAGTAGTAGATTAACTAACTAGGGAATGAAACAAGTAGTAGATTAACTAACTAAGGAATGAAACAAGTAGTAGATTAACTAACTAAGGAATGAAACAAGTAGTAGATTAACTAACTAAGGAATGAAACAAGTAGTAGATTAACTAACTAAGGAATGAAACAAGTAGTAGATTAACTAACTAAGGAATGAAACAAGTAGTAGATTAACTAACTAAGGAATGAAACAAGTAGTAGATTAACTAACTAAGGAATGAAACAAGTAGAAGATTAACTAACTAGGGAATGAAACAAGTAGTAGATTAACTAA
>NW_013861997.1:0-336 GCF_000517525.1 Limulus polyphemus
AAAAACTTCTGATTAAAAATTCACAACGACATATATATGGTAAATAAAAATTTGTGATTAAACATTCTCAACGATATACATATACATGGTAAATAAAACTTCTAATTAAACATCCACATCGATATAAATGTATGGTAAATAAAACTTTTGATTAAATATTCATTTCGATATATATATGGTAAACAAATACTTCTGTTAAACATTCACATCGCAATATATAAATGTATGGTAAATAAAAACTTCTGATTAAACATTTACAACGATACATACATATATATACGTATATATATATGTTAAAAAACTTTTGTTAAAAATTCATATCGATATATATATATA
>NW_013861998.1:0-1136 GCF_000517525.1 Limulus polyphemus
TTTCGGCGAACCTTAATAAAAAAATTCAAAAAGATTCATGTAAATGTTACGAAGTACTGGTACAAAACGCAAAACCTTCAATAACTCCCTTAAAACGCATCGTAGGAAGGTGAAACTTCGCATGATACTGTGGAACGAACTAGTGAATATACATAGCAAAAAAGGTTAAGATCCATCAATTTAGAACTCTCTGATAGCAAGATTATGCAAAACTCTAGCTTCATGTTATCAATCTTGCGACTTTTGTGGTCCATTTTGTTACTACTTTATTGGCTTTCTTGAAAGAGTATGTGTACTGCAGTGAAGCTTTTTGATTTTGCTCTGTTATAGATTTCTTGCTATCTTACTTTATTGGCTTTCTGAAAGAGAATGTGTAGTAACAAAATGGACCCACGTATTTACATGCAAAACTCTAGCTTCATATTATCATTTTTGAGACTTTTGTGAAATCGTATGTGTACTGCACTGAAGCTTTTTGTTACCGATTGTTTCTCGATTTCTTGTTACCAGAGGGTCCTGAATTGATTATTATTCACCAAATTTGTTATGTAGGTACACTCTATCGTTGCGCAGTTATATGCAGAGTTTCACCTTTCTACTATTCGTTTTAAGGGAGTTATGGAAGGTTTTGCGTTTTGTACCAGTACTTCGTTCCATTTGGACGAATCTTCTCGAATTTTTTTATGAACGTTCGTTGCATACTCCATAAAAAGAGTAACATAAAACGACCACAAAAATCGTAAAACTAAAACTAATAATCTAGAATTTTGTAAGTAAACGCAAAACTCTAGCTTCATATTATCATTTTTGAGACTTTTGTGGTCCATTTTGTTACTACTTTATTGGCTTTCTGAAAGAGAATGTGTACTGCAGTGAAGCTTTTTGATATTGCTCTGTTATAGATTTCTTACTATCAGAGGGTTGTAAATTGATGGATCTTAACCTTTTTTGCTATGTATATTCACTAGTTCGCTCCACAGTATCATGCGAAGTTTCACCTTCCTACGATGCGTTTTAAGGGAGTTATTGAAGGTTTTGCGTTTTGTACCAGTATTTAGTTCCATTTACATGAATCTTTTTGAATTTTTTTTATTAAGGTTCGCCGCAATTTTGCGCATGTAAATACGTGAGTATGC
>NW_013861999.1:0-335 GCF_000517525.1 Limulus polyphemus
GATTTGGAACACAACTGTTATATTATACGTTATCTGGTGGAATACAACGTCACCTGGTATAATAATTTTATAAACAAAGACTTAGAACACAACGTCACCTGTTATAATAATTTTTAAAGCAAAGACTTGGAACACAACGTCAACTGGTATAATAACTTTATAAACAAAGATTTGGAACACAACGTCACCTGTTATAGTATATTGATAAACAAACACTCGGAACACAATGTCACCTGGTATAATAATTTTATAAACAAAGACTTGGAACACAACGTTACCTTGGATGATAATTTTATAAACAATGACACGCCACTTGGAACACAACGTTATCTGGT
>NW_013862000.1:0-338 GCF_000517525.1 Limulus polyphemus
GGTAACTATAGTTACACCTAGGTATTTATCGAGATGTTGTACCAAGTAAGGCTAAAGATGAGTATGATGGTTATAAATTCGGGAACTATAGTTACACCTAGGTATTTATGGAGTAGTTGTACCAAGTAAGGCTAAAGATGAGGAGGATGGTTATAAATTCGGTAACTATAGTTACACCTATGTGTTTATGGAGTAGTTGTACTAAGTAACGCTCAAGATGAGTATGGTGGTAACAATTTCGGAACTAGAGTTATTCCTATCTGTTCGTGGAGTTGTTGTACCAAATAAAGCTAAAGATGAGTATGGGGGGTTACAAATTCGCTAACAAGAGTTACACC
>NW_013862001.1:0-337 GCF_000517525.1 Limulus polyphemus
ATGAGAATGTTGAATATAAATTCGGTAACTAGAGTTACACCTAGGTGTTCATGGAGTAGTTGTACTAAGTAAGGCTAAAGATGAGTATGGTGGTTATAAATTCGGTAACTAGAGTTACACCTACGTGTTCGTGGAGTTGTTGTACCAAGTAAGGCTAAAGATGAGTATGGTGGTTATAAATTCGGTAACTAGAGTTACACTTAGGTGTTCATGGAGTAGTTGTACCAAGTAAGGCTAAATATGAGTATGGTGATTATAAATTCGGTAACTAGAGTTACACCTAAGTGTTCATGGAGTAGTTGTACCAAATAACGCTAAAGATGAGTATGGTGGTTTT
>NW_013862002.1:0-356 GCF_000517525.1 Limulus polyphemus
GTACTGTCAATAAGAAGACACAAGATTTAACAATACTGTGTACTGTCAATAAGAAGACACAAGATTGAACAATACTATGTACTATCAAAAGAAAACAAGATTTAACAATACTGTATACTATCTCTAACAAGCCACAAGAATTAACGATACTGTGTACTGTCAATAAAAAGACAAAAGTTTTAACAATGCTGTGTACTGTCAATAAGAAGACACATGATTTAACGATACTGTGTACTATCCATAAAAAGACACAAGTTTTAACAATGCTGTGTACTGTCAATAAGAAGACACAAGATTTAACGATACTGTGTACTATCAATAACAAGCCATAAGATTTAACGATACTGTGTACTGTC
>NW_013862003.1:0-337 GCF_000517525.1 Limulus polyphemus
AACAAGTGAATACACGTGGTATTTATGACTTTAAGATGTATTATGCAATGACACGCTGTAGTAATTATAACTGTATTTTATATAACAAGTGAATACACGGGGGTCTTTATGACCTTATGATGTATTAAAGTTTGGCATGCTGTTGTAATTATAACTGTTTTTTATACAACAAGTGAATACACGGGGTCTTTTTGACATTATGATGTAGTGTACTATGACATGCATTTGTAATTATAACTGTATTTTCTATAACAAGTGAATACACGGGGTCTTCATGACTTTATGAATTGTTCAATGACGTGCTGTTGTAAATCTAACTGTTTTTTATATAACAAGT
>NW_013862004.1:0-335 GCF_000517525.1 Limulus polyphemus
AGGTAACTTTAGTTACACCTAGGTGTTCATGTAGTAGTTGTGTCAAGTAAAGCTAAAGATGTGTATGATCGTTACAAATTCGTTAACTAGAGTTACATCTATGTATTCGTGGAGTAGTTGTACATAGTAAGGCTAAAGATGAGTATGGGGATTATAAATTCGGTAACTACAGTTATACCTAGGTGTTTATGGAGTAGTTTTACCAAGTAAGGCTAAAGATGAGTATGGTGGTTATAAATTCGGTAAGTAGAGTTACACCTAGGTGTTCGTGGAGTTGTTGTACCAAATAATGCTAAAGACGAGTATGTTGGTTACAAATTCGGTAACTAGAGTTA
>NW_013862005.1:0-337 GCF_000517525.1 Limulus polyphemus
ATTCTTATAGTAATACATAAATCGGTTACATTATTCCTATAGTAATACATAAATCGGTTACATTATTCCTATAATAATACATAAATCGGTTACATTATTCCTATAGTAATACATAAATCGGTTACATTATTCCTATAGTAATACATAAATCGGTTACATTATTCCTATAATAATACATAAATCGGTTACATTATTCCTATAATAATACCTAAATCGGTTACATTATTCCTATAGTAATACATAAATCGGTTACATTATTCCTATAATAATACATAAATCGATTACATTATTCCCATAATAATACCTAAATCGGTTACATTATTCCTATAATAATACC
>NW_013862006.1:0-1023 GCF_000517525.1 Limulus polyphemus
ATACTGTGTACTGTCAATAAGAAGACACAAGATATAACGATACTGTGTACTGTCAATAAGAAGACACAAGATTTAACTATACTGTGTACTTTCAATAAGAAGACATAAGATTTAACGATACTGTGAATTATCAATAAGAAGACACAAGATTGAGCGATACTGTGTACTGTCAATAAGAAGACACAAGATTTAACGCTACTGTGTACTGTCACTAAGAAGACACAAGATTTAACGATACTGTGTACTTTCAATAAGTATCGTTAAATCTTATGTCTTGAAATCTTGCGTTTTCTTACTGACAGTACACAGTATAGTTAAATCTTGGTCTTCTTATTGACAGTACACAGTATCGTTAAATCTTGTTTTATCTTACTGACAGTACACAAACAATAATGTGTCCTGTCAATAAGAAGACACAAGATTTAACGATGCTGTGTACTGTCAATCAGAAGACACAAGATATAACGATACTGTGTACTGTATCTAAAAAGACACAAGATTTAACGATACTGTGTACTTTCAATAAGAAGACATAAGATTTAACGATACAGTGTACTTTCAATAAGAAGACAAAAAATTTAACGATACTGTGTACTATCAATAAGAAGATACAAGATTTAACAATACTGTGTACTCTCAATAAGAAGACACAAGATTTAACAATACTGTAAACTGTCAATAAGAAGACACAAAATTTAACGATACTGTGTACTGTCAATAACTTGTGTCTTTCGTTAAATCTACTGTGTACTTTCAATAAGAAGACAAAAGATCTAACCATACTGTGTACTATCAATAAGAAGACACAAGATTTAACAATACTGTGTACTCTCAATAAGAAGACATAAGACTTAACGATACTGTGTACTGTCAATAAGAAGACGCAAGATTTAACAATACTGTGTACTTTCAATAAGAAGACACAAGATTTAACGATACTGTGTACTATCAATAAGAAGACACAAGATTTAACAATACTGTGTACTCTCAATAAGAAGACACAAGATTTAACAATACTGTAAA